>NC_035439.2:100933187-100953187 GCF_002127325.2 Helianthus annuus | reverse complement strand
AACGAGTAGAACAAGAATCACTTCAAACCCGATCTTTATTGATTATCTTCGAAACGATTACAATCAATCAAGATCCTAATTCGTCCAAGCCTTTGTCTTTCACGAATTCTCTCCAAGTGATTAAGGTGATTAGAAGATTAACCTAAACCCTAATGCTAAGCTTTGTTTATATAGGACAAAGCTTTGCATATGGGCTAGGTCTTGGGCAAGGCCCAATTCGCAAACCCTCCCCCATACATGGGTTTGGTTTGGCCCAATCACTCTTACTTCACTATTACAAACTATTACAAAGCTAAACCCGCTAACTGTTTATCGTTTTACTAATTACAAGATATCCAAAGACCAAATCTAAGCTGTTGTCACAAATCATGCACCAACAAACTCCCCCTTGACAATAGCTCGCAAAGGTAACTTCAGTCTTCAGAATCTTCAAGTCTTTTGGTCTTTGGATAGCTTCACCTTTAACAGCTTCTGTCAGCAACAGACTCCCCCTAAGCTGATGCATCCTTCCAGAAGTCAGGGTTTGTTGCACGTATTAGCTCTAAAATTACTACGGTTATCCGCGTAGCAAGATACCATCTGAACCAAGCCAATCAAGAGCCGAATGCTCTGATACCAATTGTAGGTCCCCTAACGCGTGCGGATCGTAACAGAATCGTCGATCCAACATAGAGTGCGGAATCACCTAGATTAGATTTCACAAAAAACGAGTAGAACAAGAATCACTTTAAACCCGATCTTTATTGATTATCTTCGAAACGATTACAATCAATCAAGATCCTAATTCGTCCAAGCCTTTGTCTTTCACGAATTCTCTCCAAGTGATTAAGGTGTCACACCCCGACCGCGTATAACATGCAACCGCGGCGGAAACGCTGGGGAGTGTTGTGGACAGAATTAAATTGTTTCATGACCATGGCATACAAGTTGTATTTTATTTATAAACAAAGGTGTTACATTGTCTTGGAAAGAGAGTACGGATATTCAAAACATAATTAAGCTAGTTCAAACTTCATTTTTAGGCTCTAAGGCACAGGTCCGCCCTAGAATCATGATCATCGTCCTATGGAATGGCTCCTGAAAACACATGTGAAAGTAGGTACGTCAGCATAAAAATGCCTGTGAGATACATAGGTTTTGTGAAAATGGGATTCATGACTTGTGTTTAAAGAAATGTTTAATAACAGTCAGTCATGAACCTTGTAATTTGTTTTGCTTTGTAAACCATTTGAAAAACAATAACATCAAACGATATGTATAGATAAGTGCAAGGTTAAACGAATAACCAAGTAAAATGAGTTGAATAAGATAAGTTGTTTGTGAAAATAATGTCTTGTGAAGAATATGTTATTTATGTAAAATGTAATGTGTCTAAACTGAAATGACTTAGATAACGCCACGATATGTAACATTATACAAACATTTATATATAGGAAGTACCAGCGGCGTATCCACCATGTTTGTATCATATTACATACGCCACGTTACTTAAATCATTTACCCAAACCAATCCACCATGTAAATTGTTCATGTGTAAACCAAATGTCAAGTGTTATTGTAAACCATGTCAAATGTTTATGTTCAAATGTAAACCACCAAATGTGTATGTCAATGTCGACGTGTTTATGTTCAATGTAAATCATGTAATGTGCGTCCCAAAATGTATCATGTATGGTAAGCGAAATGTATCAACTTAAACCATATGCACAAAACAAGTCGTTGAAGTAAAACGTGGTTTAAATCAACGTTATGTTCTGCGGAAAATGCATGCTCTATTGATATTAACACTTACGCGGTATTGTAAACTATGCATACATCCAAGCCTTGAGACTGCGGCGATAAACCCTTAAACAAATTAAAGGTTTATCTAAGTTATGTATATCGAATTCGGTCATTCCTTCCAGTCCTATCAAACCCAGGACTTCAGGAATGGGAGTTGTCAATTCCTATGGTACCACTACCTACTAACGAACGGCGTAGCTAATGTTAATGAATGTATTGTCCCATGTTAAACAAACCAAATGTCATAACAAAATGAAGGCATATGATGTAAACAATTGTACTAAGTATGCTAAGTAAACATACGAAGCAGAAATGTTCATGTAAATCAATGTGTCCATATGCTGAGTAAACATATGCAACAGAAATGTTCATGTAAATCAATGTGTCCATATGCTGAGTAAACATATGCAACAGAAATGTTCATGTAAATCGATGTGCCCATATGCTGAGTAAACATATGCAGCAGAAATGTAATGTAAATCAATGTACTAAGTATGCACACAATGGGCATACATAGCATAAAATGTAATGAAATCATGTACTATAATGTACTAATGAGCATAGCAGATATACGATGTGAAAACATGGAAAGCATGAAAGTAACAAGTAGGCACATGTGTTTCACCCCAAAACAGTTTGGAAAACAGTAAAAGAGGGGTTCTATGTACTCACCTGAGATTGCTTTGAGTTCCTTGTATAATAACCAGATAATGCGAGAGGTCACGGAATATCAACGGCACCTAATAGGTAGCTATGTTAATATACCGGACCAAATCGGAAGATCGGATAGTACGCGGGTTCGTAAACCAAACGAGTATGGAGACTCGTGTAATATGGTTCAACAAAGCCTACATACTAAAATGAAACTTAACCTAAGTGCTTACGATCCAGCACGACCCGTTTAGGTAGCTTATGCCACCTTACGCGTCGTTCGCGTAGAACGCGTTCGGAACGCCTAACATTGCGACCACAAGGTATAACCTCGGAAGGTTATAGCTATGGTCACCTAATATGTTTGGTCGGATCCTAAAGATCGACCAAATGGGTCGGGTTCGGAAGTATAAGCGATGGTTTAGATCGCTTACCTTACGACCCTATATAAGCACTATACTAAACGTGACGAGCTAAGCATGTTAGAACATGCTTAACTTAGTTTAGAAAACAGGTTTGGCATCAAAACAAATGGCTTTGATGCCCACGAGTAGTTTGGTTACAAAACACGCAAGAATGCGCATTTTGGCCGAAACTACGACTCGTCACTAAGCCTAGATAACGGGGTAATCAGTAGGTATGGTCACTACGGACCATGACCATCGTGATCACGCTCACGTTATGAAGTTCCATGAACTTCGCATCGACCATAAGCTGGTCAATGCAGAAAGTCAACTAAACGTTGACTTTCGGACTCGAAAAGCGAATAAAAGAGCGAAAGAAGACTTACGGAGGGTCCCCGAGTGCAAATCAAGACCAAACAGCTCAGGTATGAAACAATGGTTTCAACTTAGAGCTTTAGGATCTGATTTTGTGATTTTTACACTAAAGGGGGGGGGTATTTATAGGAAAAGTGGAACCGTTAGGATCGTTTTATCGAATATCGAGCCTTTATCACGTGCGTACATGTGTCCAGTGGATAAGTTCAGTGAACTTGACTCTTGGCTCTTCATTGGGTGAAAAGGCATCGCCCTTTGATCGAACGAAAGGCCAGATTCTGCATTAAATGCAAAATCTTTCTGTCAGACATCCCCACGCGGCCCGCCTCATATTTGGGCAAAACTCACGCGGGCCGCCTGGCCCTCTCTGATCTGCACCACTTGCAGAATTTACACTTTTGGTCCCTGTTGCGTGTTTAAGCTATTTCCAGCCCTTCTAAGACCTGTAAAGCCATCTTTAAGGCCCTAAAATGATGCCTAAACATTGTGGACATGAAACATGCCCAAAAATATGTCGGATGTCGGTTCGTTTGGCCGTACGATCGCGATGTTCGCTTAATTACGACGGAATGCGCATAAGCGTGAAAGACGATCCAAATGACGCGACGAATGGATTTTTCTCATGCCAAACACTAAGGCATAATATAAGGATGCTTACATAAATTTTTGGATGTCCGGATGTATTCAGAACGTAAGTTATGCGCGAAAGTGCAAACTTAGGCACTTTTTGACACTTTTAGTCCCTGAATGATCCAAAAGTTTGTTTTAGCATCCCAAACCTCTCAAAGCCTATTTCTAAGCTATGTAAAGGATATTTATGGTATGTTTAACTTATGGACATGTTCCGGAATGTTCGTTACAGTTCAAATTGGCATACTTTCGCAGTTTGTCAAGTTTAGTCCCTGTAAGCGAATTAACTTGTTTTTGCTATACCAAAGCCTTCAAAACTTATTTCTAAGTTATGTAAAGGTTATTTAAGGTACGTTGAGTATATGTTGATGTTCCGGAGTATTTGTCGCATTAAACTGAGTACGTTTACGCACTAGTTAGCGTATAACTCTCTAGAAAGCGATGTAGAGTTTGGAATTGAATAAAAGTCAAAACATGAAAAATGTAAAACACAATGAAACAAACATTGGGATCAAATTACATTATTTTATTGATAATTGAACTGTTTACAATGATTACAAGCACAATTGTTACATAAGGTGATTAGAAGATTAACCTAAACCCTAATGCTAAGCTTTGTTTATATAGGACAAAGCTTTGCATATGGGCTAGGTCTTGGGCAAGGCCCAATTCGCAAACCCTCCCCCATACATGGGTTTGGTTTGGCCCAATCACTCTTACTTCACTATTACAAACTATTACAAAGCTAAACCCGCTAACTTTTTATCGTTTTACTAATTACAAGATATCCAAAGACCAAATCTAAGCTGTTGTCACAAATCATGCACCAACAAACTCCCCCTTGACAATAGCTCGCAAAGGTAACTTCAGTCTTCAGAATCTTCAAGTCTTTTGGTCTTTTGATAGCTTCAGATTTAACAGCTTCTGTCAGCAACAGACTCCCCCTAAGCTGATGCATCCCTTCCAGAAGTCGGGGTTTGTTGCACGTATTAGCTCTAGAATTACTACGGTTATCCGAGTAGCAAGATACCATCTGAACCAAGCCAATCAAGAGCCGAATGCTCTGATACCAATTGCAGGTCCCCTAACGCGTGCGGATCGTAACAGAATCGTCGATCCAACCTAGAGTGCGGAATCCCCTAGATTAGATGTCAGAGAAAACGAGTAGAACAAGAATCACTTCAAACCCGATCTTTATTGATTATCTTCGAAACGATTACAATCAATCAAGATCCTAATTCGTCCAAGACTTTGTCTTTCATGAATTCTCTCCAAGTGATTAAGGTGATTAGAAGATTAACCTAAACCCTAATGCTAAGCTTTGTTTATATAGGACAAAGGTTTGCATATGGGCTAGGTCTTGGGCAAGGCCCAATTCGCAAACCCTCCCCCATACATGGGTTTGGTTTGGCCCAATCACTCTTACTTCACTATTACAAACTATTACAAAGCTAAACCCGCTAACTGTTTATCGTTTTACTAATTACAAGATATCCAAAGACCAAATCTAAGCTGTTGTCACAAATCATGCACCAACAAACTCCCCCTTGACAATAGCTCGCAAAGGTAACTTCAGTCTTCAGAATCTTCAAGTCTTTTGGTCTTTGGATAGGTTCAGCTTTAACAGCTTCTGTCAGCAACAGACTCCCCCTAAGTGTGACAACCCTCACAAAACCAGGTATCCGTACGACTTAATTAACTATTAATTGTTGCCTAATTACTGTGCTTAACTGAGATTTCTGATAAACTGCTACTTGATTGTTGATACTTGTACCTATCTGCATCATACTTTGATTTTTCCGTCACTACATTATTTACTTACTGAACTCTAGTGACAAACATGATGCACAAAAGCACAGTAGCATTTGGACGGATAACCTATTGAACATGCTGATATAGCCAGCATCAGGCAAACACTGCCTCTAAAAGCTTGAATGAGCCAGAAATATTTTACTACACCCATAGTGTGTGTAGGGATACAAGGGTTGTATAACTGCGTCTCTAGGAATAAGATACAGAGATTGGATGTGCCTAAAACGTACTCTAAGCACAAAACACAGCACTTTTATCAACACACTAGCTTCTAGCTAATTAATAAAGTGCCAAAACATGGGGAAATATTCCTGACACTTTGCAGAATAAATTTTGTGTCGCTAAAAATATTATTTACGACGCTTAAAGGATTACTTAAGCACTTTAACGGATTACTATCCAACCGAACAACCGGACTATACCCGGAACATAAAAATATTGCCAAAAATATTATTGGTCTTTTTCTGAGCCAGTTAGGGTCCCTGATTACCCTAACATCCGCTTTATAACGCGTCACGCAACTAACGGGGTTAATCTCTAAAAGTAACCAACTTAACTTAACTAAACTCTAACTGAACAATCAAGATCCAACCGGATACCCCCCCCCCCTTTGGGCCGGTTCCATCCTAATGGAACTAGGAGTACAAACTTTTTGATTATTATATTAGATTCCGTGGATATCTAGAGACATAAGAAACCGTTGGTCGATGGCACAATTTTGTCTATAAAATCACCACAAAACACATTAGACTTCACACCACAAAACACCAACATTCTACTCTCTCCTCTCCTCCCTATTCTCGGCCGAGAGCTCCTCACATCCATCCATCCATTTCGGTTTTCATCTTGCAAGTTCCAAGCTCATACAAGGTATTCGGGTCACGTACGAGGAAGCTTAAAGGACCTCGTTCATTTGCTTTTATCCACGCCATTTTCGACTAGATTCTTCCCTAGCCCCGAGCTAGAGGTATAATGTTTAAAACTCACTCTCGAGCGTATCTAAAGTGGTTAATATGATTTTTAACGGTTAAAAGTTGGAATCATGCGTTTTGAATCTTTAAAGACTACTAAAACTCGAATATTGTTGGTTAAAAGCTTATAACGCGTGTAAAAGTCGTAGTATTCGAATATGTTGATTATTGAGGCCCGATCTACGTTGTGGTGGCTCTTATCATCGTTTAACCCGACTTTGTTAAGATCACGAATCTTGACATACGCTTGTTTCTATTGGTACAAGGGTTAAAAGGTGAAACTCCACCACACGAGAAACATGAACTTGTGTAAAAGTATTTTGACTTGTAAAATAGTGTTTAAAACGAGCCGATCTATGTATGTACAAGTGGTATATTCGTAGAACCAAGTGTCGAGAAAATCATGTTTTATAAAAGTTGGATGACATGTTAATAAATATGATTTTTACAAACTACAATAGTATAAACACTTGTGAAACGAAAGATCCGACAAAATAACAATTTTTATAAAAATTGTCGGGAAGTTGTAAAGAATGATTTTTTCCAAAAACGGGGTTTTTGCAAGACTAAACTATTTTATACATAGATCCACTAAATATAAGGTGATCTACACTATGATTTTCAGAAAAATTACAAGTTCATGTGATAATGTGATTTTACATACTAGTCTACAAATTTGATGTATTGGAACTAGTTTGAAGTATCGGAAATTGATTGGTTGATTTAAAGAGAGTGTTGGAATGATTTTGTAAAAGAAAATGATACGCTTGAAAGCGTGGCCACCTCCACTTACAGGGGAAACTCTGGCGAAATTTTTCTAAAAATCTAACACTTAGAATTATTTGCAAGTGTTTAACTATTTTGAAATGTTTTCAAAATATATTTCGCCATGACTTTATTTATTAAATAATCGGAGGTGGGATTTTCACAAAAACTAAACGTGATAAATATTTATTCAATAAATATATTTTTCACCACACTGTTTATGATTATTTTGTGAAAATATATAAATATTATTTTTTAGAGTAAAAATAATACTTACAAACTTTGTCGAACCCAAAATAATACCAACGCCTACACGACAAACATATAAGTTACAACGGTAATTACTGTTACCACTTAATCGCCAAAACGTAACTTACGCCTTATCCGGAAATATTCATAAATGCGGATATTGTCAACGTATTATTTTGGAAAGTATTATACGAAGAGAAAATATATTATTTTTGAGAAAAATAATTATATTTCGGAATGAGAAGTAAAATATATTAAGTGAGACTTAATATCATAAACGCACATGTATTAATTCCCCCATCCTTGGGAAGGAGATTTACTACCAAATTTATACAAGGAACAGTTGTCTAACTGCTTCCCGAAAACTTAAACTATAAAGCTAAAGCACGGCCATCCGTCTAATAGAATTAGCACATGTAGGTCGTTGCACAGCTTTCGAACATTTGGAGTGCTTGATTTAGCTACGCACTGACTGTGAGTTCATGTCCCCCTTTTCTCTTAACTGTTTTCAGTTTTCTAAACTGCGGGGGTGAAATACATGTTACAATGATTATGAATATGTTTATACATGGTATGATTAGCGTAAGGAGGTTTGTTACTTAGATCATGTGAGTGGGTAGGCGGAAACTTGAGGCCATTAATCCTCATAGTAGGACCGAGGGACAGGAGCGGTAGATCTATCTGGGTGTAGCGAGCCCAGCCCCAGGTCCAGCTGAACGGACCTCGGGGTGACTTAGTGCCCGACGCATAAATCCGCTAGGTTTGAGTCATCCCTACTTGCACTTCACACATATCAATGGCCTTGCAAACCATTGGTGATCTCTTTTTCCTTATTTGCTACATACCAGGTTTTTGATAAAGATAAAGGTTATATACTCACTTTCGCATGAACTCGCTCAACATTATTGTTGATTTTTCAACTTACATGTATTTCAGGAAACTAACGATCTGGCGCGGTATGGCTTGTTTTCCGCTGCATTAGGCCCGAGGTCATCCAGGGTTCGAGGCTTGTGACTCTTTCCTGGACAAGTCACAGTCCCTGAACCATGTTTGCTTTAAGTTTGCATTTGTAATGTTTAGACAAGATTATGGTTGTTGGGTGTTAACCCATTAAGACAATGTTTAATATTTTTATTATCAATGGATGATCTTGCATATTTTTAATTCATATAGCTTGTTATGATTAAGCTATGGTATTAAGAAGTCACACCAAATTAACCACGCTTCCGCAAAGCCAGGGTGTGACAGCTTGGTATCAGAGCTCTGATCATAGCGAACTAGGATTCCTTCTCGAGTCTAGACTATGATCACTAGGGCTCTCACGAAAACATTTTCTGCATACCACTTAAGTCCAGATCCAAAACGTTTTTACAAACAAATGTTGAGCACATTTCATTTATTCATTATTAGGCTCAGTCCTGAAGACTGAGGCTCGGTCTTGGAGGCCGAGGCTCGATCTTAGAGATCGAGGTAGATGTTATCTATGTTAGGCTCAGTCTTGGAGGCTGAGGCTCGGTCTTGGAGGCCGAGGCTCGATCTTAGAGATCGAGGTAGATGTTTGTTGTTTTAGGCTCAGTCTTGGAGGCTGAGGCTCGGTCTTGGAGGCCGAGGCTCGATCTAAGAGGTCGAGGTGGATGATAGAGCAGTCTTAGAGACTGGGAGGAATTTGGCTAGTGGGACTAGGAATGTCAGTCTAGGAGACTGGGAGGCTAGTGGGACTAGGAGAATTATTTGATTGATTATTGTTGACTTACATGTTTATATGAATATATGATTGATTATTATACGTATGTGTGTTTGTGTTACACACGGCATGCCTTCATCATGTACTAGAAAGATGGACACTACGAATCCCATGGCCATAGTATTAGACGACATAGTTTCATCGGAGCACGAGGTGTATGTTCCCGATACTACCGGCACAGACAATGACGACTCTCAGCCCTTTTGCGCTGCCTGAATGTCGTAGCAGAGCCTACTGATGGCCATCTTGTTGGGGAATTTACCCTTCGTGGTGATCCTTGTTCCTGTGCCCCTTGCCGCTTACCCTGTTGTTGATATGCCCCCTGACGTGGCCTCTGACGACGATAACGATCTACTAGAAAGAGGACCCATTTGAGGGCGAGGCCCTATTGCTGCTGGAATTAACTTACTGCTTGCGGATGCTCCTGCAGGGGAAACTTATGCCCATTCCCCTGTCCCAGACTCATTTAAATTTCTGACATCCGCATTTTCGCATATATAGGGAGTGCAGCACCATTCACTCGACGCCGACCCTGATACGGCATCATCAGCTGCACCGGTTCCCGCACACAGCTTGAGTTTGATCACAGTATTGAGGGTGATCTTGTTCTTCCACCTGGTATTGGTCCAGACCATGACCTGGAGTTCATACACTTAGACCAGCCCTTGGAGGATCCTATAACCCCTGTGATGGTTAATCCAGCTGATTTTGAGATGGAATTTGTTGATCCGGAGCCAGCCATGGCCCCTGAGCCAGGCGTTGCTCCTAACACCGCATTAGAGCATGACCTTGTTCATGCCAATGCACCTGCTGTCGCTCCTTGGTTGATCATCTGCTTGGACGAGAGAAAATTTGGGGTAACTGTGCAAGACAATTTATTATTACGGGGGCCCACGTAATAACGGCTTGTAGTGCACAGAAATCCTGGTGGATTCTGCGGGCCAAGCTAATGAAAACCAATGTAGCAGGAAATAACTCAAACACGAATGACCAAGGCGATGAAGCCTCGAGTTCATTCTATTTCAAACAACAAGCCAAATTGGTAAGCCTATGTGGAGGCTCAGAAAATTTATTTCCCCACCCATACATTGAGTATATTTATGTGTAAAAATTGGGTGAGTACATGATGGCTTACGGTGCTATGTATCTCATAAGACAATTGGAAAGTTGTCTAACCCACTTCATGCCATTCCGGCAGAAGAGAATGCCACCCAGGCGTGACACAAACACTAGTATGTTGCCAAGGATAGGAGCCGAGCTGCAAAAACGCAACTCACAGGCAATTGCACGACATGAAGCTCTCCGCTTTTAGCACAGCAATGGCACTATTGGAAATAATCCCTAGCTGACCGCACCTATAAGCAGTTCCTAAACTGCAAGCCTTTGAACTTCGACGAAACAGAAAGCGCCATTGCATTTGTTCGTTGGCCTGAAAAGATTGACTCCATTCTAAGAAAGACAAACTGTTCGCCCCAAATGGAGTGATACCTTTACCTCAAGGTCATTACTAGACGGCACACTCTCATGGTGGGACCATCATGTTCAGGCCCTTAGCACGGATGCTACTTATGCACTGAGCTGGGACGAGCTCAAGGAAATGATTGAGAAGAAATGTTGTTCTAGGACTGGAATTCCGAAGCTTAAGGTGGAGTTCTGGAATTTGAAAATGGAGAGACCCGAGATTCCTTAACATGTCTAGAAATCGCACGACTTGCCTAGGGTCGTCCCCTACTAAGTCATTATTGTTGTATGATACAGTTATGTACATATAAGCTTTACATTGTGGTCTCGATTGTGGTAATGCAATCGCAGTATTCTCATCACTTGTGATGTTTGATCTATGGTTTATGTTCTATGACATGAGATGTTATGTGGCTGATTTATTGTTAGCATGAGCTGTTATGTGCTGATATTGTTGAATACATACGTACATTTTACCTGCTACGACCTAACCTATGTGAAACATCTTTTAGAAGATGCCACCAAGACGCGAAATGCGCATACCCACCAACGAGGCGGAACTTCAGGAAATCATTGCTGCAGTCATCGCACAATACGAGGCCCATCACTCCGAGCGCAACGGAGGTACCTCGAAAAATAACGGTTGTCCCTACTGGCACTTCCTCAACTACAAGCCTCCGAAGTTCGACGGCACTGGAGGTGCCATAGCTTTTGTGAAATGGATTGAAAGTATGGATTCCATCTTTCGAATGAGTGGTTGTACGCCAGAACAACAAGTCCTATACGTTTCTGGGTTGTTTCAAGATGGAGCTCGACTATGGTGGTACCTTCAGGTTCAAATGAAGGGCGAAACCGTAGCATATGCATTATCATGGGATGAACTGAAGGGAATGATGCATGAGAAGTATTGCTCCAAAGAGGAAACCCAGAAGTTGGAAGGGGAATTCCAGAGCCTGATAATGGAAGGTCCAAAAATGTTGGGATACATACAAAGACTTCATGACTTGGCACGAGTTATTCCCCACTTAGCGGAACCAGAAATGAGGAAATTGGGACAGTTCATTTGGGAACTGGCACCAGAAGTCATGAGCTTAATGGCAGCATCTACGCCACCAACAACTATTGCTGCAAGCAAGATGGGTTTGGCACTCGTTACGGAAGCCATTAGACTAGAAAAACTTGCAAACCCTGATAGGGAGACTCAGGTAGAGTCATCTGGAAAGAACAAAAGGAAGCTTACCGAAGATACCCGAACAAATAATGATGAACAAAGATCTATTCGAGGTTGTTTTGACTGCGGAGACAAAGGGCATTTCAAGAAAGATTGCCCTAACAACAGACAGGCCAATGATACGATTTGCTTGGAAACTAAAGCAAGACGTGCTGGGTGCAAGTATCACCATGAATGTGGATGTCAGAAGCCTAGGTGCGGGAGGAAAAGGCACAACAAGGATGGTTGTGGGATGAAGAGTCCCAAACAAGGAGAAAATCGTAACAACGCTCAAGGTGGAAGCAGGAAAGGAAATGGCCGAGTGCTAGGATGCTTCCATTGTGGGGACATTGGACATCTTAAGAGAGAATGCCCGGAATTGAAACAAGGTCGTGAGAGAACACCCAGCATCGGAGTTTGTGAAGCATGCCAGGATCCAGGCATGATTACTGGTATGTTCTTTAACAACCAAAAACTTTCGCATCTATCTTGTGTGAAACTGGTGCCGATTATAGGTTCGTATCATTAGAATTTAAGAATATGCTTGGTTTAACTGCTAGTAAATTAGATACTCAATTGAATTGGCGAATGGGAAGTTAGTAGAAACTAACGAGGTGACTCGAGGTTGCGTAATCGAGTTGGGAAAGCGTGAGTTTGCTCTCGATCTACTTCGACGTGGTAGTAGGGATGGATTGGTTATCGAGTAACAAAGCAGAGATAGTTTGTCACGAGAAGATAATTTGTATCCCGACCGATGATGGTGAGACCATTGTTGCTCATGGGGAGAAGCGTGAGACGCCGTTAAGGATGATTAGCTGCCTGAAAGCAAGGAAGTATTTGCGGAAAGGATGTGTTGCTTTTCTAGCACACATTGTAGATAAAAAGGCTGCTGAGCCGAAGATCGAAGACATCCCTGTCGTGAGAGAATACCCAGAAGTCTTTCCAGAAGACTTGCCTGGCTTGCCACCTCAGAGGCAAGTGGAGTTTCGCATCGACTTAGTTCCAGGCGCCGCGCCTGTGGCTAAGGCACCCTATAGACTTGCTCCGTCTGAGATGCAAGAACTGTCGACACAACTCCAAGAGTTGTTAGACAAGGGTTTTATCCGACCAAGCTTCTCGCCTTGGGGAGCTCCAGTTTTGTTTGTGAAGAAGAAGGACGGTAGTTTCCGTATGTGCATTGACTACATAGAGTTGAACAAGCTGACGATGAAGAATAGGTATCCCCTGCCAAGAATCGATGATCTGTTCGACCAGCTTCAAGGTTCGAGCTTCTATTCAAAGATCGATCTTCGATCTGGGTACCATCAGCTACGGATACAGGAGGAGAGTATCCCGAAGACAGCCTTCAGAACTCGATATGGACACTACGAGTTTCTCGTTATGCCGTTTGGTTTGACAAACGCACCTGCAGTGTTCATGGATTTGATGAACCGAGTTTGTAAGCCATACCTGGATAAGTTCGTGATTGTATTCATCGATGACATCCTGATTTATTCAAAGACGAAGGCTGAGCACGAGCAGCATCTTAGAGCCATTTTGGAGCTGCTAAAGAAGGAACAGTTGTACACCAAATTCTCTAAGTGTGAGTTTTGGCTAAGAGAAGTGCAATTCCTTGGGCACGTGGTGAATGGAGATGGAATCCACGTGGATCCAACCAAGATCGAGGCGATCAAAGATTGGGAAACGCCAAAGACGCCAACTGAGATTCGACAATTCTTGGGTTTGGCTGGCTATTATCGAAGGTTCAACGAGAACTTTTCAAAGATCGCTCAACCATTGACACTCCTCACGCAGAAGGATAAGAAGTTTGATTGGGGAATCAAACAGGATGAAGCATTTAAGATATTGAAAGATAAGCTTTGCAACGCGCCAATCTTAGCTCTACCAGAAGGCACTGATGATTTCGTGGTATACTGCGACGCATCGCGTCAAGGATTGGGTTGTGTGTTGATGCAACGTCAAAAGGTTATCGCCTACGCATCACGCCAACTGAAGGTGCACGAAAAGAACTATACCACACATGATTTGGAGCTTGGTGCAGTGGTTTTTGCCTTGAAGATCTGGAGACACTACCTTTACGGTACAAAGTGCACAATCTTCACAGATCACAAGAGCCTCCAGCATATATTCAATCAGAAGGAGTTGAATATGAGGCAAAGGCGATGGGTCGAGTTGTTGAACGATTACGACTGCGAGATCAAGTATCATCCAGGGAAGGCGAATGTGGTCGCTGATGCCCTAAGTCGTAAAGAGAGGATCAAGCCCATAAGGGTTAGGGCTATGGAAATGATAATTCAAACCGACCTTTCCTCACGCGTTCGTGCAGCACAGAAGGAAGCTCTCAAGGAGGGAAACCTTGAGGAAGAATATCTCCGTGGGATGGAGAAGATTTTGGTGCCAAACAGGGAAGGAACGTTATGTTTTGAGAAAAGAATTTGGGTTCCTCTGTTTGGTGGTTTAAGAGAGGTTATCTTTGATGAAGCTCACAAGTCGTGGTACTCTATCCACCCTGGAGCGGATAAGATGTACCAGGATCTTAAGGATTATTACTGGTGGCCTAGGATGAGGGGCGATGTTGCTATTTACGTGAGCAAATGTTTAACTTGCGCCAAAGTTAAGGCGGAATACCAGAAGCCTTCAGGACTTCTGCAGCAACCAAAAATTCCCCAGTGGAAGTGGGAAGAAATCTCCATGGATTTTATTACGAAGTTGCCAAGAACGCCAAAAGGCCATGACACTATCTGGGTGATAGTGGATCGCTTAACAAAGTCAGCACACTTCTTGCCTATCCGCGAGAAGGATCATACAAGCAAATTGGCTGAAATCTACATGAGAGAGATTGTTACACGCCATGGAGTACCTCTCTCGATTATTTCTGATAGAGACGGGAGGTTCGTATCAAGGATATGGCAATCCTTCCAGGAAGCTTTTGGCTCAAAGCTGAATATGAGCATAGCTTTTCACCCGCAGACCGACGGTCAAAGCGAGCGGACGATTCAGACGTTGGAGGACATGCTGAGAGCATGTGTTATGGATTTAGGCGGTAGATGGGATAAGCATTTACCCCTAGTTGAATTTTCATACAACAACAGCTACCACACCAGTATTGGCGCCGTGCCATTCGAAGCGTTATATGGGCGCAAGTGCAGGTCGCCGCTCTGTTGGTCTGACGCAGGTGATAGACAATTGGTAGGTCCCGATGTAGTTCAGGAAACTACAGATAAGATTGCGCAGATTCGAGATCGCATTAGTGCGGCTCGTGACCGTCAGAAGACCTACGCAGATCTGAAAAGGAAACCTCAGGAGTTTGAGGTTGGGGATATGGTTTTGTTGAAGGTATCACCCTGGAAGGGTGTGGCACGATTTGGAAAACGTGGGAAGTTGAATCCACGCTACATTGGTCCTTTCAAGGTTTTGGAAAGAATTGGGACCGTAGCATACAAGTTGGATCTACCTGCCGAACTGAATAATGTTCACGATACATTTCATGTATCCAATCTGAAGAGAAGTCCAACTCAAGTTAACGTTGCCATTCCTACCGACGAAATTCATATTGATGACACGCTCCACTTCGTTGAAGAACCTGTCGAGGTCACGGATTGGAAAGTTAACAAGACCCGCCGGAGCAGTGTCAAGCTCGTCAAAGTTCGCTGGAATGCTAGACATGGTCCTGAATTCACCTGGGAGCGTGAAGACCGAATGAAAGAGAAATACCCCCACTTATTTCCTGAGAACCCTGCTTCTACAAGCAGAATTCAAAATTTCGGGGGGAGAATGTGACAACCCTCACAAAACCAGGTATCCGTACGACTGAATTAACTATTAATTGTTGCCTAATTACTGTGCTTAACTGAGATTTCTGATAAACTGCTACTTGATTGTTGATACTTGTACCTATCTGCATCATACTTTGATTTTTCCGTCACTACATTATTTACTTACTGAACTCTAGTGACAAACATGATGCACAAAAGCACAGTAGCATTTGGACGGATAACCTATTGAACATGCTGATATAGCCAGCATCAGGCAAACACTGCCTCTAAAAGCTTGAATGAGCCAGAAATATTTTACTACACCCATAGTGTGTGTAGGGATACAAGGGTTGTATAACTGCGTCTCTAGGAATAAGATACAGAGATTGGATGTGCCTAAAACGTACTCAAAGCACAAAACACAGCACTTTTATCAACACACTAGCTTCTAGCTAATTAATAAAGTGCCAAAACATGGGGAAATATTCCTGACACTTTGCAGAATAAATTTTGTGTCGCTAAAAATATTATTTACGACGCTTAAAGGATTACTTAAGCACTTTAACGGATTACTATCCAACCGAACAACCGGACTATACCCGGAACATAAAAATATTGCCAAAAATATTATTGGTCTTTTTCTGAGCCAGTTAGGGTCCCTGATTACCCTAACATCCGCTTTATAACGCGTCACGCAACTAACGGGGTTAATCTCTAAAAGTAACCAACTTAACTTAACTAAACTCTAACTGAACAATCAAGATCCAACCGGATACCCCCCCCCTTTGGGCCGGTTCCATCCTAATGGAACTAGGAGTACAAACTTTTTGATTATTATATTAGATTTCGTGGATATCTAGAGACATAAGAAACCGTTGGTCGATGGCACAATTTTGTCTATAAAATCACCACAAAACACATTAGACTTCACACCACAAAACACCAACATTCTACTCTCTCCTCTCCTCCCTATTCTCGGCCGAGAGCTCCTCACATCCATCCATCCATTTCGGTTTTCATCTTGCAAGTTCCAAGCTCATACAAGGTATTCGGGTCACGTACGAGGAAGCTTGAAGCAAGCGGAAGTTAAAGGACCTCGTTCATTTGCTTTTATCCACGCCATTTTCGACTAGATTCTTCCCTAGCCCCGAGCTAGAGGTATAATGTTTAAAACTCACTCTCGAGCGTATCTAAAGTGGTTAATATGATTTTTAACGGTTAAAAGTTGGAATCATGCGTTTTGAATCTTTAAAGACTACTAAAACTCGATTATTGTTGGTTAAAAGCTTATAACGCGTGTAAAAGTCGTAGTATTCGAATATGTTGATTATTGAGGCCCGATCTACGTTGTGGTGGCTCTTATCATCGTTTAACCCGACTTTGTTAAGATCACGAATCTTGACATACGCTTGTTTCTATTGATACAAGGGTTAAAAGGTGAAACTCCACCACACGAGAAACATGAACTTGTGTAAAAGTAATTTGACTTGTAAAATAGTGTTTAAAACGAGCCGATCTATGTATGTACAAGTGGTATATTCGTAGAACCAAGTGTCGAGAAAATCATGTTTTATAAAAGTTGGATGACATGTTAATAAATATGATTTTTACAAATTACAATAGTATAAACACTTGTGAAACGAAAGATCCGACAAAATAACAATTTTTATAAAAATTGTCGGGAAGTTGTAAAGAATGATTTGTTCCAAAAACGGGGTTTTTGCAAGACTAAACTATTTTATACATAGATCCACTAAATATAAGGTGATCTACACTATGATTTTCGGAAAAATTACAAGTTCATGTGATAATGTGATTTTACATACTAGTCTACAAATTTGATGTATTGGAACTAGTTTGAAGTATCGGAAATTGATTGGTTGATTTAAAGAGAGTGTTGGAATGATTTTGTAAAAGAAAATGATACGCTTGAAAGCGTGGCCACCTCCAGTTACAGGGGAAACTCTGGCGAAATTTTTCTAAAAATCTAACACTTAGAATTATTTGCAAGTGTTTAACTATTTTGAAATGTTTTCAAAATATATTTCGCCATGACTTTATTTATTAAATAATCGGAGGTGGGATTTTCACAAAAACTAAACGTGATAAATATTTATTCAATAAATATATTTTTCACCACACTGTTTATGATTATTTTGTGAAAATATATAAATATTATTTTTTAGAGTAAAAATAATATTTACAAACTTTGTCGAACCCAAAATAATACCAACGCCTACACGACAAACATATAGGTTACAACGGTAATTACTCTTACCACTTAATCGCCAAAACGTAACTTACGCCTTATCCGGAAATATTCATAAATGCGGATATTGTCAACGTATTATTTTGGAAAGTATTATACGAAGAGAAAATATATTATTTTTGAGAAAACTAATTATATTTCGGAATGAGAAGTAAAATATATTAAGTGAGACTTAATATCATAAACGCACATGTATTAATTCCCCCATCCTTGGGAAGGAGATTTACTACCAAATTTATACAAGGAACAGTTGTCTAACTGCTTCCCGAAAACTTAAACTATAAAGCTAAAGCACGGCCATCCGTCTAATAGAATTAGCACATGTAGGTCGTTGCACAGCTTTCGGACATTTGGAGTGCTTGATTTAGCTACGCACTGACTGTGAGTTCATGTCCCCCTTTTCTCTTAACTGTTTTCAGTTTTCTAAACTGCGGGGGTGAAATACATGTTACAATGATTATGAATATGTTTATACATGGTATGATTAGCGTAAGGAGGTTTGTTACTTAGATCATGTGAGTGGGTAGGCGGAAACTTGAGGCCATTAATCCTCATAGTAGGACCGAGGGACAGGAGCGGTAGATCTATCTGGGTGTAGCGAGCCCAGCCCCAGGTCCAGCTGAACGGACCTCGGGGTGACTTAGTGCCCGACGCATAAATCCGCTAGGTTTGAGTCATCCCTACTTGCACTTCACACATATCAATGGCCTTGCAAACCATTGGTGATCTCTTTTTCCTTATTTGCTACATACCAGGTTTTTGATAAAGATAAAGGTTATATACTCACTTTCGCATGAACTCGCTCAACATTATTGTTGATTTTTCAACTTACATGTATTTCAGGAAACTAACGATCTGGCGCGGTATGGCTTGTTTTCCGCTGCATTAGGCCCGAGGTCATCCAGGGTTCGAGGCTTGTGACTCTTTCCTGGACAAGTCACAGTCCCTGAACCATGTTTGCTTTAAGTTTGCATTTGTAATGTTTAGACAAGATTATGGTTGTTGGGTGTTAACCCATTAAGACAATGTTTAATATTTTTATTATCAATGGATGATCTTGCATATTTTTAATTCATATAGCTTGTTATGATTAAGCTATGGTATTAAGAAGTCACACCAAATTAACCACGCTTCCGCAAAGCCAGGGTGTGACACTAAGCTGATGCATCCCTTCCAGAAGTCGCGGTTTGTTGCACGTATTAGCTCTAGAATTACTACGGTTATCCGAGTAGCAAGATACCATCTGAACCAAGCCAATCAAGAGCCGAATGCTCTGATACCAATTGTAGGTCCCCTAACGCGTGCGGATCGTAACAGAATCGTCGATCCAACCTAGAGTGCGGAATCCCCTAGATTAGATTTCACAGAAAACGAGTAGAACAAGAATCACTTCAAACCCGATCTTTGTTGATTATCTTCGAAACGATTACAATCAATCAAGATCCTAATTCGTCCAAGCCATTGTCTTTCACGAATTCTCTCCAAGTGATTAAGGTGATTAGAAGATTAACCTAAACCCTAATGCTAAGCTTTGTTTATATAGGACAAAGCTTTGCATATGGGCTAGGTCTTGGGCAAGGCCCAATTCGCAAACCCTCCCCCATACATGGGTTTGGTTTGGCCTAATCACTCTTACTTCACTATTACAAACTATTACAAAGCTAAACCCGCTAACTGTTTATCGTTTTTCTAATTACAAGATATCCAAAGACCAAATCTAAGCTGTTGTCACAAATCATGCACCAACAAACTCCCCCTTAACAATAGCTCGCAAAGGTAACTTCAGTCTTCAGAATCTTCAAGTCTTTTGGTCTTTGGATAGCTTCAGCTTTAACAGCTTCTGTTAGCAACAGACTCCCCCTAAGCTGATGCATCCCTTCCAGAAGTCGGGGTTTGTTGCACGTATTAGCTCTAGAATTACT
>NC_035439.2:100820687-100928187 GCF_002127325.2 Helianthus annuus | reverse complement strand
GTTTCCAAACAGCAATGGGAACCAGGTTAAATCTAAGCACAACTTATCATCCTCAGACAGACAGACAAAGAGAAAGGACAATTCAGACGATGGAAGATATGCTTAGAGCCTGTGTAATTGTAGGATCGTTGTTAGACCTGAATGAGTCGTTCAGAAGAGTTGTTAATCCGGATCAAAGGAGAAATCAATGAAACGGACGCTCAATGTAATTATAATGCCTCTTATATTGATTTAACACCGATTACAACCTGAGAACAATTTGGCAGCACTTCGTTACAAAATCAGATCCCATGCCAATTGAAAATGATAAGTGCACCTTATATACTAGTGGTGATTTCGCTCGAAATGTACCAAAGCCATTTTGAGCGGAATCACACCCTAATCCACTAAAATCTGTTTCTCGATCCTCGTGCACTGTATATCCTATTCTATCTCATTAAATGATACAAGACAAAGTCAATAGACATAGTGCACCAACAGTAGTTGATTTTGGAGGAAATTGGGATGACCATTAACCATTAATAGAATTTTCCTACAATAACAGCTATCATACTAGCATTAATGCTGCACCATTTGAAGCACTTTATGGACGAAAGTGCAGAACTCCAGTCTGTTGGGCAGAAATTGGAGAAAAGCAACTATCTGGACCAGAGATAGTGCAAGAAACAACAGATAAGATAATTCAAGTTAAGGAAAGACTAAAAGCAGCACGAGATCGTCAAAAGAGTTATGCAGATAACAGACGAAAGCCTTTGGAATTTCAAGTAGGAGATAAGGTATTATTAAAAGTTTCTTCGGGGAAAGGAATAGTCAGATTCGTTAAAAGTGGAAAGCTAAGCCCCAGGTATGTTGGACCTTTTGAGATTTATTAGAAGAATAGGACCCGTAGCCTATCAGCTACAACTGCTAGAGGAAATGGCAGGAATACATGATGTGTTTCATGTATGTAATCTCAAAAAGTGTTTAGCAGACGAATCATTAGTGATACCTTTTAAGGACATAGAGGTAAATGAGAAACTTAAGTTTATCGAGAAACCCATTCAGATTGAAGATAGAAAGATCAAGAATCTCAAACATAAGAGACTAGTTTTGGTCAATGTGAAATGGGATTCCAAGAGAGGACTAGAATACACTTGGGAACTCGAGTCAGAGATGAAGAGGAAATACCCACACCTGTTCCAGAAGACCTCGAGGATGAGATTTAAAACTTGGTGGGGAGGATATAACAACCCTCCTAGAACCCTTAACGTAACCCTAACGTTCCTAATTATACCCTGTATGCGAGAAACGAGCCTGAAATACCCTTATACTTATAAAACTCAGGATCTGTTGCGGGGCATGACTGCCTAGACTTGCCGGACACACAATGCTGACACGTGTCGACACGTGTTGAAGCTAGACTCGCAAACTCGACCGAGCTAGGGCCTAGCCTAGAGTCCTCGTGGGCCGCGATAACCGAAGATTAGGCTTATCGGGGCGCGAGCAGCCTTGAATCTGGCCTATAAATAGGATCGATCGGCTTCAGTTGAATTCGTTCATTTCTCAAATTTCTCTCTCAATTTCTTATAGTAAAGTTATACCCGGGCATAATACCCACAATAAAGCGAAGCTCTGCCTAGTTGTAAGTACTATAACCCTGCTATTACCCTACACGATCGATTTAGGGCTCCGTAACACATGTCAAGGCTCTGCCAGACTCAGTCGTTGGAGTTATGTCTCGTGTTATACTCGATTGATCTAGGATTCTGTAATGCATGTCAAGGCTCTGCCTGCCTCAGTTATTGGAATTTTGTGTTGTGTTGTACGGTTAATGTGATTTGGATTATTTTACTAACACGTGTGCATTGTTTAAATTTTAATTAAAAATAAAAAAAATAAAAAAATAGATAATAATCAGGAGAATCACCAGGAAGCTATAGTAGTATCACCCAAGTCAATATAGTGAGTCATTCTCCTTTTTGTAAACCTTTTTATGAGTCAAAATGTTTTTACAAAACCTCAAATGTTTTAAAATACAATTAATACTGATTGAGTCTATGTATTCTACAATTACTGCTGGTATGTTGGGGCTTTGTATACAAAATGTGAAAGACGTTACCATTGGACGACGAGTAGCCAATGAGTAATATGGCCCACCAGTCAGGATTGACAATACTGAATGACTAACTGTGTAGATATAAACATTAAAATCGCTCTCAATACCGTGAAATTATAAAAGCTGTTTTGATTAAACTGGGATACACTTGCCAATATTTCTTGCTGATAAAATCTTTTTAAAATGCGTTTCAGGTAACAAAATGTGAAAGCTAATAGAAGCCAGCTGGAGAGCACTGAAGGCTTAGAAAAGTGGCTATAAAAGTTACCTAAATAAAAAGGAGTTTTTGTTTTTAAATAATTAGTGTTTATCCCTACAAATGTATTGTCAAAACGAACTTGGGTGTTTATCCCAATGATTTATTATTATAAAAAGTTTGATGTTTCACTCTGATAAAAATATTTCCTAACAACGATCCTGATGTATTTCGCTTCCAAATTAATAAACACCAATATCACTGATCTGGATCTCGCAACACCCGCTCCCGGGGTAGGGGTCGGGGGTTGCGACACATGTGTTGTATAAAATGTGCCATGCCTTGTATAAAATGTGTCATGTGTTAAATGATGTCTTGTGTAGACCAAATGTCATGTGTAAATCAATGTCATGTGTAAACCAAATGTCATGTATAAACCAATGTCTTGTGTAAAAGATATCATGTATGAATCAATGTCTTGAGTAAACAATTGTCATGTATAAACTAGTGCCTTGTATGGTAAACAAAAAGGTCTTTGTTTAAACCACATGAAATCATGTCGTGTATAACCAAAATGTATTGTATAAAAGATTTTTTTGAATGAACAAAAGTCTTGTTTAATCAAAGATTTTGTTTTATAAACCATTGCTTTTATTGTGTAAACATATATATGGATTGTTGGCGAATACATTCAAGCCTTGTCGACTGTCGGGTCAACTCTTATAAGGACAAAGATCTACCAAATGTTCATCGGATTCTGTCATTCCTAATGGTTACTTCCAAACAAGGCTAGGAAGCGGGAATGGGGTTGTCAATCCCTTGGTACCATAACATACTATTGATCAGCGAGATTAATGTTAATAAATGTATCGTTGTCGATTTCAACGCACCAAAAAGTCTTGAACAATGTAAGCATGTCGTGAAAAAATGTTTTGAAACCACGTACTAGGCATGCTAGGTCAACTTATGAAGCAAAATGTCTTTGAAAACCATGTACTAGGTATGATAGGTCAACATACAAAGCAAAATGTGTTGGAAAACCATATACTAGGTATGCTAGGTCAACGTACGAAGCAAAATGTGTTTGAAAACCATGTACTAGGTATGCTAGGTCAACATACGAAGCAAAAATGTATTTGAAATCATGTACTACAAGTATTAGATAAACAAACAGGTATTATGTCATGAAAACAAGAAAGTAGTGATAGGCACATATGAATCACCCCAAAACATTTGAAATTGTAAAAGAAGGGACTATGTACTCACTTGGGATTGCGTATAAGTCTTGTTCAAATGATCAAACAAAGCTCATGAGATCAAGGATTCAAGTGTGTCCTAATACCGGACAACTATGTTACTGTGTCGGTACTTTAATTGGAGGATTCGGATAGAATGAAGTCTTTTATACCAAACGAGTGTTGGAACTCATATGATATGGTTTACTAAACTTAACATTCTAATTTGGAAAGGATCCTAAGTGCTTTTGACCTGTTATGACCCGTTAAGATAGTTTACGCTACATTAACGGGTCATTAGAGTAATTATAGCTTCGGATGATCAAATATGTCCTATGATAAGTTTTATATGCCAAAGCATGTTTGATAATGTTGTAACATCAGTTTATATGTCAAAACTTTGGTTACATACGCTTAAAATTGATTTATGCGTTAAAAGGGTGTATTGGTCATTTTTGAAGAACATAAAAGCCACTTATCATAAAACTAACCAAACCTTATGATCATAAGGTATTACCTCAGTAGGCTATTCCCTATACAACTATGGTCACATAAATGTGCTTGGTCGAAGCCAAAGATCGACCAAATGGGACGGATTCGAAAGTCAAAGCGGTGGTCAAACCGCTCGATGTGCGACCTAAATAAAGCACTAAACTTGAAGTGACGAGTTAGACATGTTGAAACATGTCTAACTAAGTTATAAAACTGATTTGGTATCAAAACTTGAAGTTTTAATACCTGAAAATAATTTCATCGTAAATTGCACTTTATGTGCATCTTTGACTAAAACTTTGACTCTTCACTTCGCCTAGTAAACTTGGTAACCAGAAGGTGCAATTGCAAGGTATTATAACCTTCGTGATTACGATCATATTGCAAAGTTGAATTGAGCTTTGACTTGACCAATTATGGTCAGAACCGAAAGTCAAATTGTTTGACTTTTAGCTCAAAAAATGACTAAATAAATGAAATAGACTAAGGAAGTGTACTTACTTGTGTTGTGAACACTATAAAAACTCAGTTTAGGAGGCCTCCAAAGCTGGAAGCAAACTCCAAAGAGTTGGGAGAAGGAATTTGTGAATGAGCAAAGAAATTGGAAGAAAATGGGTTTCTATTTATAGTGTTTTGGATGCCACAAGATCATTCCATGTGTCCCATGAGGTGTCAATGATCAGGAGATGTCTTAACACTTATCACAAGGTGGAACAAACCAGGAAATTTCCAGTTCTTAGGCTCCAAGCAAAAGAAACAACTGGCTGCAACAAAACTGCTATCTGGGTATCCCCCCTAACGGATTGTAAGGGGGCCCTTATACGGTCTGCAAAGGCAGGACAAGGGCAGAAACTTTGGGTGTTTGGCAGATTTAGCCCCATGGACTTGTTTTTTTCGCGTTTTGTTACTTTTAACCTCTTTAACCTAATATTTAGGTTATATAAAGGTGTTAAGGCATATGTAACTTGGATTTTGCCCAAGAAATGTCGTGGGTGTCGGTTCGTTCAGTTGTACGGTTACGCGTTTCGCAAATAATGTACAAGACTTTATCAAACACGAAAATAATCGAAATTGTGCAACCATTGACATTTTTGCATTCATATTAATAAAATACAAGATTTTATTTAATACAAAAATATTCGGATTTGTACACAAGGTCCGCATTCAAAATACGAAAATAGGCAGACTTTTGTAGTTTGTCGAAAATAGTCCTTGAACTTGTATAAACGTGTTTTTATCGTACATAACCCTTCAAAACTTATGTCTAAGTTATTTAAAGGGTATTTAGGGTATGTGTAGCTTATGTACTTGTCCCCATGTGTACGTCATGTTAAACTGATTACGTATGAGTATCAATTAATGAATTACTTCCAAAACAAAAAGTTTTTATCATACATGTTCGTTTTGTGAACTTTCGTGAAACTACGTATAATATTTTGCGTCAGCCGGAACCTATTAGATTGCATCAAGTAACGGGAGATTTATTTTGACCTGTTTAAAAACTTCCCACATCTCATCTTGTTGTGAGCCCTGTTTGTTAACAACTTTTGTTGCCGGATTTATTAAAGCTTTAGGAAAGGGGACGTTACTACCCTCCGTACCCTTGTCCTTTGTTTCGACCGGTTCAACTTCTATTACCTTATTATTTTCTTCTTGAACAGTCACTTTTTTGTTTTTTTTAGGGCTGATAGATTCTGGTTCAGCATCCAACTCATTTTTCTCATATACCTCCCCCATGATACCCTCAAAAATTGTGGAGGAGACCCAACCTTGTTTTGGGTTTTTCGTAGTATCCCTTGGTAGTCGTCCCGACTCCTTCCTCACTTACGCCACATCGGCCGCCAACTGAGCAACTTGTTTTTCCAATGCTTGATGAGACTTTGATTGCAACTCTAGATCTTTTATAAATTGCTTTAGTAACTCCATCACCTCGCTATTGGAACCTTCGTTTGATTGTTGGATTTGCCTTGATCTTTGTTTTGCTGATAATTCCTTTGATTTCCCAGGTTGTAGCCTCCTTGGTTGTAATTCTAATTATAGTTCGGCTGTCGGTTCTGATATTGCTAGCTCCCTTGATTTGGTACCTAATAAGTAGGGTTTAACTAATTAGTAGTATTACAGTACCTAAAAATGGGATGATTACGCAAACCTGGATGATATGTGTTGGAATTCATATCATAATTCTTTTGTTCTCCATGAACCATGTTCACGTCTTCCTCAGCCATTACAAATTTCCCCGGACATGCATCTAAGGTATGACCTAACTCACCACATGAATCACAAACCGAAAAGTTTGCACCACATGCATTGCATCCCTTCCACCAAGACCTTTAAACGACACTAATTGTCGCTCCAATGCCTCTTTTTCTCTTTCTAACTGAGCCACCCGAGCTGTAAAAGCTCCCATACCAGTTGACGTTGGTGTTGGATATTTCTTTGTCCGGTCTGCTTGTGCTTGCCTCTTCGAATCTGCGACCACAGTATCTAGGTAATTCGAATCCACATCCACATGATTTCTCAGAAAAGTACCACCCGTTGTGGCCTTTATGTCTTGCCTATCTTTCTTAGACAACCCATCATGGAAAGCGGTGATTAACTCCCATCGTGAAATACCATGATGAGCATAATTACGGATCAACTAATTGAACCACTTCCACGACTCATACAACAACTCACCCGAAAGCTATTTGTTGGTGCATATTTGTGACAACAGCTTAATAGTTTAATTATTTAGTCTTTGGATATTTTGTATTGGGCTTAACATTATTGGTTAGGGAGTTAATTAGTGTAATGGGCTTGGAGAATGGCCTGGCCTAGACCAAAGCCCATGTGCAAAGCTTGTCCTATATAAACAAGGCTTAGCATTAGGGTTTAGGTTAGACATTTGGAGATATTGAGAGAAATCTACAGAGAGTGGCTGTGACACCTGTGTCACTTCAACCATCAAACAAATTCCAAAACAATGAAATATTGTATCTCATACTTGGGATTCGTAAAAATATGTGTATCATTTGCACACATCAACTCTTGTTCGATTTTAAGCTTTAAATCGCTCTCTGGAGGGTTATGCGCGCTCTGATGCGTAAAAATAACCAGTTTAATCCAACGAACACTCCGGAATAGTGACATAGGCTTAACATACCTTAAATAACTTTTACATAACTTAGAAATAAGTTTTGAAGGCTTTGGTGTGGCAAAAACAAGTTAATTCGCTTACAGGGACTAAACTTGACAAACTGCGAAAGTATGCCAATTTGAACTGTAATGAACATTCCGGAACATGTCCATAAGTTAAACATACCATAAATATTCTTTACATAGCTTAGAAATAGGCTTTGAGGTGTTTGGTATGCTAAAACAAACTTTTGGATCATTCAGGGGCTAAAAGTGTCAAAAAGTGCACAAGTTTGCACTTTTGCACATAACTTACGTTCTGAATACATCCGGACATCCAAAAATTTATGTAAGCATCCTTATATTATGCCTTAGTGTATGGCATGAGAAAAAATCCATTCGTCGCGCAATTTGGATCGTCTTTCGCGCTTATGCGCATTCCGTCGTAATTAACCGAACATCGCGACCGTACGGCCAAACGAACCGACATCCGAGATATTTTTGAGCACATTTTAAGTTCACTATACTTTAACATCATTTTAGAGCTTTGAAATGAGGTTAACGGGGCTTAAACGTGTCAAAAATGCATCAAATACCAAGTTTTGGAGCTGCAGGGACCAAAACTGTAAAACTACCAAATTAAGGGGCTTACGGACCGTAAGCCATAAGCCATACGGTCCGTAAGGGGTCCCCAGTACAACAGATTCATTGAACCCACTTGCAGTTGGCCTTTCGTTCGTTCAAGGGGCAATGCCCTTTCACCCAATCAAGAGCCAAGGGCCATTATTCAGTAACCACAATAATTCGACAAGTGTACGGGCGAGATCATGGCACGATATTCGATAAACGATCCTAACGGTTCTACTTTTCCTATAAATACCCCCCCCCTTGTTGCCAAAAACCCACAAAATCTGATCAAAATGCTCTAAGTTGATGCCTTTGCTTCATACCTGAGCTCTTTGATCTAGATTAGCATTCGGGGACCCTCCGTAAGTATTCTTTCGTTCTTTTATTCGCTTTTCGAGTCCGAAAGTCAATGTTTTGTTGACTTTCTGCATTGACCAGCCTATGGTCAACCCGAAGTTCATTAGAACTTCATAACGTGAGCGTGATCACGATGGTTATAGTCCGTAGTGACTATACCTACTGATTACCACGTTATCTAGGCTCAGTGACGAGTCGTAGTTTCGGCCAAAATGTGCATTCTTGCATATTTTGTAACCAAACTACTCGTGAGCATCAAAGCCGCTTGTTTTGATGCCAAACCTGTTTTCTAAACTTAGTTAAGCATGTTCTAACATGCTTAGCTCGTCACTTTTAGTATAGTGCTTATATAGGGTCGTAGGGTAAGCGATCTAAACCATCGCTTATACTTTCGAACCCGACCCATTTGGTCGATCTTTAGGATCCGACCAAACACATTCGGTGACCATAGCTATAACCTTCCGAGGTTATACCTTGTGGTCGCGATGTTAGGCGTTCCGAACGCCTTCTATGCGAACGACGCGTTAAGGTAGCATAAGCTACCTAAACGGGTCGTGATGGGTCGCAAGCACTTAGGTTAGGTTTCATTTTAGTATGTAGGCTTTGTTAAACCATATTACACGAGTCTCCATACTCGTTTGGTTTACGAACCCGCATACTATCCGATCCTTCCGATTTGGTCCGGTATATTAACATAGCTACCTATTAGGTGCCGTTTGATATCCCGTGATCTTTAGCATTATCTGGTTATTATACAAGAACTTCAAAGCAATCTCAGGTGAGTACATTGAACCCCTCTTTTACTGTTCTAAACTGTTTTGGGGTGAAGCATGTGTACCTATCTGTTATTTTCATAATTTCAAAGTATTATAGATTATACATGTTAGTATTTATCTTTTGACAAACTAAATGACTATCTATGGTTTAAACACTGATTTCTCAAAGATTACAAAAGTAATTGTTGGAATAGTACTTATTTTGTTCACCAGACCGATTGGTAGTATGATATAGCGCTATAGGACTAGACACCCCATTCCTGTTGTCATGGAATGTCTGAAACCAATTTATTTCTCCATCCAAATAGGGATTTCCTTTGTGGTATCCTTATAGTCTCAAAGGTGTAGTTTGATGCACTAGGTCTGAATGAATTCTTAAATCGCACCTTTAAAGTATATTTTGATATACTCCCAAAAAGTATAGTTTGATATATTCTCATGTGTGGTATTGTACAGAACCAACATATGCATTTTATCAACAAACCAAAACATATTTTAAATATGTTATTTACAAATCCAAAGTATACTGTTAATATGCTACTATAAGCTTATTCGTTTAACCTTACATTATTTTACAAAGCATAACTTTTAATTTATTCAAACACTTTGTTTTGTACATTTTCGCTTGTGGTTTAAGAAATCTCATTTCATTTACCATACATAACTTTTGTTTATACATTACATGGTTTACATTTAACTTGAGTTATACAATAACCTTGGACTATTGGTTTAAACATGAACATGCTATATTGGTGGTTTGGTTTGCGTAAGTGACTTAAGTAACGAGGCGTGTGTAATATGATACAAGCATGGTGGATAAGCCGCTGGTACTTCCTATATATAGGTGTTTGTATGGTATTACATATCATAGCGTTATTTGAATCATTTCAATTTAAGTCATATAACACTTTATACAAATAACATACTTTTCATAAGACATTGTTTTACAACAACTCATCTTATACAAACTCATTTTTACTGGGTTATCCATTTAACCTTACATTTAATTATACATATCATCTGATCTTATCATTTTTCAAATGGTTTACAAGACAAAGCAAATTACAAGGTTCATGACTGACTGTTATTAAACGTTTTCTGTAAACTAAAGTCATGAATCCTATTTTCACAAAACCTATGTATCTCACAGGTATTTTTATGCTGACGTACCTATTTTTACACATGTTTCAGGTGCTGTCTTGAGATGATTGTTGATACATGCTACATTTAGGATGGACTCATGCCTTAGCAACTTTAAAACTTGGAAGATCATAGTTGTACTTATTTGATTGTATTAGAACAATGAGATCATTAAATCAATAAAACAATATTTAAATTTCCATGTGTTATGAAACAATGATTCTGTTACAACACTCCCCGACGTTCCGCCACGTTTTGTTGTTCCACGTGGTCGGGGTGTGACAGAAAAGTTGGTATCAGAGCCAATGGTTATAGGGAATTAGGTTATTAGTAATGCTTTGACCTAGTCTATAACCTTCCTAGGACCCTAACGCGAGTTCACTTGCGTTCAGTTATAAAACAATACCGTCACCTATCCTTAGGCGACGACCACAACAAGAACATAAATTTCAAAACCGCTTTGAAAACTAATCATCTATTCTAGGATGATTGATTACTAGGTTTTGAACCCTCTGTTATAAGGTTTTGAAACCCTTTGAATCTTCAAAATCCCGTCAAAGTTGGTCTAAATAATGTGAACACATGCAAACTGGAAGAGTGAATGCCTGTACCCTGGGTTTTCTGTCTAAGGTTAGAGTGTTCGTACAAATCCACATAATCGGACCAGTCACTCTTACCTGGGAACGCTTGGGGTGAGTGTCCACTTATAGGCGAGCATGTCTTCGCGATACACTATGAGGATCTATTTGCTTTGACTAAGCCTTGGTGTTGTTTGTTTGCTTCGTGGTTCGAACAAATGACCATCAACCATGACTATGGTCGCCCCACTCGACAAGGCTATCGAAAGGTACATCGACGGCCTGCCTGACTCGGTACAAGACATTATCACTGGTAGCAACCCTACCACACTCCGTCAGGCCATTGAGCTATCTGCAACCTTGACTGAATCCCATATCAGGAAGCGCAAGCTGTTTCAGAAGGGCGACTTAAGACCATCTGACAAGACTGCTCATGTGGAACCAAAGGAAGAAAGTGCTGAGGTGTCCAAGAAGAAGAAGCGCAAGCCTCTCAAAGCTACGCTGTAACTGCTCAAGACAAACAAGTTGCACCAAACCAGCCAGCACAACCTCGTAAAAGACAAAACTATGTTGGTACCGCACCTTTGTGCAACAAGTGCAACCATCATCATCTAGAGCAAGAGCAGTGTCACAAATGTACCCACTGTGGGCGGTTGGGACATTTGATCAATGTTTGTCGTTATGCAAATCAAGCTGCTACAAACCCTGCTGCTGTTCAAGCACGGTTCCCCCCGGGGTCATGTTATAACTGTGGTGACCTTACCCACTACAGGAACAATTGCCCAAGGCTTGTTAACATACCTCCAGCGCGTGGACGAGTGTTCAACATTAATGAGGCAAACATGAACAATGATGCAGCAGTAAACAATTAGTGTTTTGTATTTCCTTGGTTGTTATCTTGTGGCACTTCAAGACAATTCCGTTGTTACATAAATAAAGAATTGTTGTTTTTATTTCTACAAGATTTATGCGTTTGCGTGAATGCTTGATGAAACCTTATGATGTCAACCCAAAGACAAACTACTCGTATGGTTCTGTCATATTATGATCACTTGTGATCTCCCCAAGAACCTTAAACTCTCGTTTCTTTTAAGAAACAAAGCTAAACTCTTATTAAGAATCCCTCTATCTTTATAGGTAGATCTTTAACAATCATTAAAGTGCCAAATGCAATCCATGGATTGGATTCCTAGTGTGCTTTAAATATCCATACCTAAAGGTAACAAAATAAAGAATCAAGTTAACTAAATTTGTGCTTATGTGCTTTCTTACATGTTTTGTGGTTGTATGTGATCCATCCAAATCCTCATAGAATCTTTCATATCTCATACGAGAGATTCATAATAGGATATCCAAAGATACTATCTTAAACCCTTAATGGACTTCAACATTGTAGTTAAGTCCCTCGGGTTATAAAGTATTATTCTATAATTGGACCTCTTGAATGGTCTGGTTAAACAGATTGATTTTTGAAAATCTGATTAGAAATATCATGTGATGATGTAACTAAAAATGATCCCTTAAGTGGTCTATTTAAAGAGATCGTGCGACGGTCTAGTTAAGAAGATCATGTGTTGATCTAGTTAAAAAGATCGTTCGTTGATCTAATTAAAAGGACCCTTTGATGGTCTAGTCGAATCGCTTCATGTTTATTAGAGTAATATTTCCTACGCATTACGAAATGGACTGTGCGGATTGTGCAAGGAATTACGTAATTATGGAGGCCTACATAATTATGGAATTCAGTGCACAGGAGCCACAGGAAGCTTCATCAGGTGTTAAGACCTAGTGACAAGAATAATGATACGGGAGAAGTCTCGGACCTCGACCAATGTCATTTATTCTCACGCTCCCCCAATTCTAATCTCAATCACACACCAAGTTTCCTATGACAAGTCTTCATAAGAAACATTCTTCTGTCCGTAGTTCAAAATTCCATGTTTTATTATTACAAGGAATTCACTTTGAGGGTTAACAAATTCGCTAAGAGTCCTAACATGGCCCCGAGTTTTACTTAAGGGTTCAAGGGATCTATTAGAAGGCGAAACCGTCACAACTGTCTTCACAAGTTTCCTCTAGAATTAAATTTCGGGACGAAATTTCCTAAAGTAGGGGAGACTGTGACACCTGTGTCACTTCAACCATGAAACAAATTCCAAAACAATGAAATATTGTATCTCATACTTGGGATTCGTAAAAATATGTGTATCATTTGCACACATCAACTCTTGTTCGATTTTAAGCTTTAAATCGCTCTCTGGAGGGTTATACGCGCTCTGATGCGTAAAAATAACCAGTTTAATCCAACGAACACTCCGGAATAGTGACATAGGCTTAACATACCTTAAATAACTTTTACATAACTTAGAAATAAGTTTTGAAGGCTTTGGTGTGGCAAAAACAAGTTAATTCGCTTACAGGGACTAAACTTGACAAACTGCGAAAGTATGCCAATTTGAACTGTAACGAACATTCCAGAACATGTCCATAAGTTAAACATACCATAAATATCCTTTACATAGCTTAGAAATAGGCTTTGAGGTGTTTGGTATGCTAAAACAAACTTTTGGATCATTCAGGGGCTAAAAGTGTCAAAAAGTGCACAAGTTTGCACTTTTGCGCATAACTTACGTTCTGAATACATCCGGACATCCAAAATTTTATGTAAGCATCCTTATATTATGCCTTAGTGTATGGCATGAGAAAAATCCATTCGTCGCGCAATTTGGATCGTCTTTCGCGCTTATGCGCATTCTGTCGTAATTAACCGAACATCGCGACCGTACGGCCAAACGAACCGACATCCGACATAGTTTTGAGCACATTTTAAGTTCACTATACTTTAACATCATTTTAGAGCTTTAAAATGAGGTTAACGGGGCTTAAACTTGTCAAAAATGCATCAAATACCAAGTTTTGGAGCTGCAGGGACCAAAACTGTAAAACTGCCAAACTAAGGGGCTTACGGACCGTAAGCCATAAGCCATACGGTCCGTAAGGGGTCCCCAGTACAGCAGATTCATTGAACCCACTTGCAGTTGGCCTTTCGTTCGTTCAAGGGGCAATGCCCTTTCACCCAATCAAGAGCCAAGGGCCATTATTCAGTAACCACAATAATTCGACAAGTGTACGGGCGAGATCATGGCACGATATTCGATAAACGATCCTAACGGTTCTACTTTTCCTATAAATACCCCCCCCCCCTTGTTGCCAAAAACCCACACAATCTGATCAAAATGCTCTAAGTTGATGCCTATGCTTCATACATGAGCTCTTTGATCTAGATTAGCATTCGGGGACCCTCCGTAAGTATTCTTTCATTCTTTTATTCGCTTTTCGAGTCCGAAAGTCAACATTTTGTTGACTTTCTGCATTGACCAGCCTATGGTCAACCCGAAATTCATTAGAACTTCATAACGTGAGCGTGATCACGATGGTTATAGTCCGTAGTGACTATACCTACTGATTACCACGTTATCTAGGCTCAGTGACGAGTCGTAGTTTCGGCCAAAATGTGCATTCTTGCATATTTTGTAACCAAACTACTCCTGAGCATCAAAGCCGTTTGTTTTGATGCCAAACCTGTTTTCTAAACTTAGTTAAGCATGTTCTAACATGCTTAGCTCGTCACTTTTAGTATAGTGCTTATATAGGGTCGTAAGGTAAGCGATCTAAACCATCGCTTATACTTTCGAACCCGACCCATTTGGTCGATCTTTAGGATCCGACCAAACACATTAGGTGACCATAGCTATAACCTTCCGAGGTTATACCTTGTGGTCGCGATGTTAGGCGTTCCGAACGCGTTCTACGCGAACGACGCGTTAAGGTAGCATAAGCTACCTAAATGGGTCGTGATGGGTCGCAAGCACTTAGGTTAGGTTTCATTTTAGTATGTAGGCTTTGTTAAACCATATTACACGAGTCTCCATACTCGTTTGGTTTACGAACCCGCATACTATCCGATCCTTCCGATTTGGTCCGGTATATTAACATAGCTACCTATTAGGTGCCGTTTGATATCCCGTGATCTTTAGCATTATCTGGTTATTATACAAGAACTTCAAAGCAATCTCAGGTGAGTACATTGAACCCCTCTTTTACTGTTCTAAACTGTTTTGGGGTGAAGCATGTGTACCTATCTGTTATTTTCATAATTTCAAAGTATAATTGATTATACATGTTAGTATTTATCTTTTTACAAACTAAATGACTATCTATGGTTTAAACACTGATTTCTCAAAGATTACAAAAGTAATTGTTGGAATAGTACTTATTTTGTTCACCAGACCGATTGGTAGTATGATATAGCGCTATAGGACTAGACACCCCATTCCTGTTGTCATGGAATGTCTGAAACCAATTTATTTCTCCATCCAAATAGGGATTTCCTTTGTGGTATCCTTATAGTCTCAAAGGTGTAGTTTGATGCACTAGGTCTGAATGAATTCTTAAATCGCACCTTTAAAGTATATTTTGATATACTCCCAAAAAGTATAGTTTGATATACACTCATGTGTGGTATTGTACAGAACCAACATATGCATTTTATCAACAAACCAAAACATATTTTAAATATGTTATTTACAAATCCAAAGTATACTGTTAATATGCTACTATAAGGTTATTCGTTTAACCTTACATTATTTTACAAAGCATAACTTTTGATTTATTCAAACACTTTGTTTTGTACATTTTCACTTGTGGTTTAAGAAATCTCATTTCATTTACCATACATAACTTTTGTTTATACATTACATGGTTTAAATTTAACTTGAGTTATACAATAACCTTGGACTATTGGTTTAAACATGAACATGCTATATTGGTGGTTTGGTTTGCGTAAGTGACTTAAGTTACGAGGCGTGTGTAATATGATACAAGCATGGTGGATAAACCACTGGTACTTCCTATATATAAGTGTTTGTATGGTATTACATATCGTAGCGTTATTTGAATCATTTCAATTTAAGTCATATAACACTTTATACAAATAACATACTTTTCATAAGACATTGTTTTACAACAACTCATCTTATACAAACTCATTTTTACTTGGTTATCCATTTAACCTTACATTTAATTATACATATCATCTGATCTTATCATTTTTTCAAATGGTTTACAAGACAAAGCAAATTACAAGGTTCACGACTGACTGTTATTAAACGTTTTCTGTAAACTAAAGTCATGAATCCTATTTTCACAAAACCTATGTATCTCACAGGTATTTTTATGCTGACGTACCTATTTTTACACATGTTTCAGGTGCTGTCTTGAGATGATTGTTGATACATGCTACATTTAGGATGGACTCATGCCTTAGCAACTTTAAAACTTGGAAGATCATAGTTGTACTTATTTGATTGTATTAGAACAATGAGATCATTAAATCAATAAAACAATATTTAAATTTCCATGTGTTATGAAATAATGATTCTGTTACAACACTCCCCGACGTTTCCGCCACGTCTTGTTGTTCCACGTGGTTGGGGTGTGACAGTGGCTGAGAGATTTTTGGTGGGTCTTGAATTGATTGTAAACTTTGTGTTGGATAATCAATAGAAGACCGGATTGAAAGTGCATCGTGTTCTTGATTCCGTTTCTACTCGTTTTCTGTGAAATCTGGTCTAGGGGATTCCGCACTCTAGGTTGGAATGACGATTCTGTTATGATCTATACGGATTAGGGGTCCTACAATTGGTATCAGAGCGTTCGGCTCTTGGTTTGCTCGGTTCAGAATCGTTTTCTGCAGAAAATCGAAGGTTTGGACGTGTTTGACGGCTGTTTTAGGGTTTCTGCTACTGATTTCGGACTAGAAACAAGCTTTTCGGATCATTTCGGACCAGAAACCAGCATCTCGGATTAGAAGTCTTGGATTTCGGATCAAAAGGCTTGTATTTCGGACCTGAAATCAATCATTTCGGATTAACAGCATAAATTTCCGATAGACATCATAAATTTCGGATCCATTTCTGATCAGAAAGTTGCATTTCGGATTAAAGGTTTGCATTTCGGACTAGTAATCTTATATTTCGGATCAGAAGAACCCATTTCGGACCAGAATTCAACCATTTCGGATCAAGGTGTTGAATTTCGGACTAGATTAGTTGCATTTCGGATCAATCATAAGGATTACGGATCAGTTCAGATTGAAGGGGTGTTCATTTCGGATCTTTAAGTGTCATTTCAGATCAGCATAGTCCATTTCGGACCAGAAGGTGCTCATTTCGGATTATCATTATGGATAAAGGACCATTACGGACCTTTTCTGACCATTTCGGAAGGGGTGGAATTTTTCTAGGCAATCGTAGAAAAAATTTCACTGTTTCGTGTTTAGAGAACTATCCGTAACTCATCTAGACAAACCGTTTGAACCGTTGAAATCCTTGGATTTTTAGGACAAAAAAAAACAGTTTTCGGAAAAATATTGTTCGGTTTTTAACATTATATATCATTGGAATCGTAATCTCGAGACGAATCTAACGGTATAATTTGGTAAAAACAGTTTTCGGAAAAATATTGTTCGGTTTTATCAGTTCGCTTATGGTAAAAGCTTAGCAAGGACCAGTAGAGAAGTTAGATTTGGATTTGGACTCAGGTTACCAAAATTCATTTAAACTTTTACGCTGCATGATGGCCAAGATGGATAATGGAAGTGAGGTTGTAAAGAACTGGCCAAAGCTTATAAACGTCAATGAATATATTGACTGAAAAAGAAGGTTGAGGCATATGTTCAAAGTAAAGATGCGAGAATGTGGAGCTGTATGATAAATGGATATGTTGCCCGTACACGTCATGTTGAAGGAAGGGTTAAAGTTATTTCTTATGACAAGATGGATGAATCTGAGAAACTTGTGTTTGATGCTGAAAAGAGAGCTTTAGCAGCGATAAAGATGTCCTTGCCGATTGGAAGAAAACACATATTTAATAGGTATGGGACTTCTCAAGAGCTGTGGGAAGCTTTGGAAAAACGTTATCAGATTCCATCAAAAGTGAACACTTGTGATCAAGCATTGGTAACTGAGTTTGCAGCTGTGAAGATTGGTGAAGTAGTTGCTGAGGTAGAAGAGAAAAGATAGCTGATGAAGAGAATGCTGAGAAAAAGGAAGCTGATAAGGAAACTGGTGAAAAGGAGGCTGCAGAAGTTTCAGAGTGCATGAATGGTGTGAATGAACTTGCAACAGAGGTGAAGGTATCATCAGAATCTGTAAGTCATACATGTCTTAATTGCACTGAACTACAGGGTAAAGTTAACAGACTATCGGAGCAAAACAAAATTATGTTCGCTGATTTGGAAAACCAAAAAGAGTTAAATGTTCTTTTGATTAAAAGAGAGTCAAATTGTTTAGATAAACTCAAATCAAATGAACAGGAAATCAGCAGTTTAACATGCAAAGTCAATGAACTGTTACAGGTCATTGATTTAGCTCATGAAATTGTGAAAGAAAAGACTAACGAGCTTTTAGAAAAGTGCACAAAATTGGCTGATGCACAAGCCAAAATTGTAGAACTTCAGGGGAAGTTAGACAATTTTAGAAATTCTTCGTTAGTCAGGACTCATATTCAAAAGGGTTTAAAAAGGAGTAATGATAAAACAAGGGTGAGGTATACTAAAGCCTCATCTTCTAAACATCAAGACTGCTCGTTTTTACCAACTGAAGATGAGCTAACTGATTTTGTAACCACTTCACAAGTAGTAGTGGAGCCGATAGCTGTGGACTTACCAAATAGTCCAGTTTTTTTGAAAGAATCTATTGGGTCTAACAGTACTCCTCATAAAGTGGATGAGGATACTGAAGACAAAAAGACCAACACATTTAAAAAGGGATCAAAAAAAAGAAAACTTATAAGAAAAGACCATGTTTTAAATGTCACAACAAAGGGCACGTGGCGAGTTGTTGTCCTTTGAAGAAAGGTAAACAAAAGGTTGATGAGGTTGAGAAGGGGAATCAGGTTGGGTCAAGCAATAGTGTAAAAACAAGTTGTCAGACAAAGAAACCTGAATTTCAATCTAAACCTTCAACTTCGAAAAGATGTGATAGACCAAGAAGTATTTCTCCACAATTTACTCATTATAATGGTAAATCAAATCGGTTTCAAAATAAAAATTTTGGATATCAAAGTCGATACCAGACTTCTGGTAATCGAAATCTTCAAGGAAGAAACGGACATAGGAGTTTTAGTAACTCAAATGCTCAACATCATCCAAAATTTTTCTAGAATTCATGGTATGATAATGGTAGAAGAAGGTATCAAGATAATAATTTCCAAAGGTCAGAAAATCCGAGAGGTTATTGGAACTCTCGCAATCAAAGACCTAGTGGAAATTATCAATCTTGTTCAACAATGGGTAAGCAATCTAAGACTCCAGTGAGGAGTGATGGATATTGGATGGATGTTCCTGTAATGGATGAATCTGGAAAACCCAAGACCGTCCGGGCTTGGGTTCTCAAGACTAACTGAGTTGTTGAGTGAATGCATGATGACCAAGAAGGACTGTTGATGTGTTCAACAGTGGTGATCCCTGTAAAGCAACTGAGGTGAATAGTAGGTTAACATGGGTATCTAACTATTTACTTTAGTGATTGTTTAATAATTTATTGGTGAAAAACTTTTGTTAGATTTAAAGTGGGGAGTCTGTTTGTGTTTTAAAATTTGTGTTTTTGAATCTTACTCCATGAAAAACAAAAATTTAGGGGGAGAAATTCCTCTAAGACAAAAAGAGTTTAGATAGTGCGTGAGTTTAGGGGGAGTAAGTTGTAAAATTTAAAAAAATGAAAAACATAAAAAAATATAAAATCAAAAATGAGTTCATGGTGTGAAAAAGAGGAAATGATAGTACATCGGCAAGTTAGACTGTCACACTCAAACTGAAATTAAATTGCTTAAGTGTGATAACAGCTTCATTATATGATGTACCAGTAGGCAAAAAGCATGAAATACTCAACTTACGAATGTGATATAAACCTAAATGAACTGAATATGACTGGGGAACACATCAGTGGTGTATGGTTTAATGACCTTAAATCTTGCGTTGATAGATTGCCAAAATTTGAGGTTTTGGGTCTTTATACTGTTATTTCATATGGGGATATCAGGGTTGTCCTTCTGCTGCATCTAGTGCTGGCATATCGTGTATACCCGTACACGATAAGACACGACACGACACGATACACGAAATCACATACACAAACACGACACGATAACTTATCGTGTCCATTTTTTCAAACACGAACACGACACGATTACACGAAAATTACCTGTTAATACCTGTTAACACAACTATTCGACTGTTGTACACGAAAATTACCTGTTAATACCTGTTAACACGAATAAAAACACGAACACGACATGATATCTGAGAGTTACAGAGGGAGTTTAGGGTTTTATTTATTTTTTTAATTGAATGAGGAATGAAATAGAAAGGAATTAAGGAACCCACACGCACATGGCTGATGAGTTTTATTTAATTTAATTTCTTATCGTGTACTAACGGGTATTAACAGGTAAACAGGTATTTAACCTGTTAATACACGAAAATTAACAGGTAATCTCGTATCTACCTGTTTGATACACGATACCTGTTAAGCCCATACACGATACCTGTTAACTTCATGTAGGTTCGTGTCGTGTATTCGTGTATTCGTGTAAAATTGCCGGCCCTAGCTGCATCCAGATACATGCTGACCTAGGCACAACCAGGATATCTTAAAAGAGCTAAAAATGCCAAAACCCTGAAAATGAAGAAGCTCTCCTAGAGAGTCATTCAAAAAATGCAAAATGCATACATCGTACCAAAAATGGTATCTGTCTTAGCCCTCGTTAGATATTTTGGTCTCTTTGCTGTACGGGTGTACTGACCTGATCACCAATTATCTAAACGTTGAAAAACAAAACGGATGAATTCAGTATACTCATCGACTACAATGAATCTTTGTGCATACCTTGATCGCGGGGGTACATCCTGAAGTGGGACACACTAGTATTTCAGTAATAATATTACCTTAACGTATCATATGGTAATGGTACTTGAAATGTTCATGCATTTTGTTTAAGTGGACAAACATACTGGTAATCATCTTGAATTGCTTTTCACGGAAAATTACATAAAAGAATTATCTAATGGTGTGAAACATTTTGATTTTGTTGATATGATCTTCTTGCACATGATACTCACAAAAAGAAGTATTGTAAATATTTTTGAGTTTAGTTTAGTTTGTTTAGCTTGTTTTGGAAAACATCAAAAATACCAAAAATATTTCCTTTTAAAAGATCTCCCATTTTGAACTGACAGGTAGTTGTTTCTGCATGATAAGATAAAATATTGGTTTATCTTTAAATGTGAAAAAGACTAATGGTTTTTCGAGATACTTGCTTGTGTTGCTAAACAGATTGATGCAGTTATCAAAATGAAGTGCAGAATACAAGTAATGTGCAGATTGAGAGTGAAGTGAAGAAGTGTGAAGATGCAAGGTAGGATCCTTCTACTACATTGCAGAGAAAGATTTGGAAGAATTTGGAGATACTTGCTTAACCAAAGATTGCTAGTTCACTAATCTAAAACGAATGAAAGTTTTGGAGATTGGAAGCATCAGCTAAGGGGGAGTTTGTTGGTGTCAGAATCTGTGTAGCTGACGCTATCCAAAGACCAAAAGACTGCAAGATGTTTAAATACAAAGTTACACTATGATGCTATTGTCTAGGGGGAGTTTGTTGGTGCATATTTGTGACAATAGCTTAATAGTTTGATTATTTAGTCTTTGGATATTTTGTATTGGGCTTAACATTATTGGTTAGGGAGTAAATTAGTGTAATGGGCTTGGAGAATGGCCTGGCCCAGACCAAAGCCCATGTGCAAAGCTTGTCCTATATAAACAAGGCTTAGCATTAGGGTTTAGGTTAGGCATTTGGAGATATTGAGAGAAATCTACAGAGAGTGGCTGAGAGATTTCTGGTGGGTCTTGAATTGATTGTAAACTTTGTGTTAGATAATCAATAGAAGACCGGATTGAAAGTGCATTATGTTCTTGATTCTGTTTCTACTCGTTTTCTGTGAAATCTGATTTAGGGGATTCCGCACTCTAGGTTGGATCGATGATTCTGTTACGATCCGCACGGATTAGGGGACCTACACTATTCAAATTCCCTAAGCGCAGCTCTTCACATCTTAGTTCGTTGTGGCGTATAATATTTTTCTAAGAATTGCTGCTTCATCTCTTGCCATGTGTGACTACTTGCATAAGGCAAAGAGACAAACCACTCGTGTGCTGAGTCCTTTAGAGAGAACTGAAATAAAACTAACTTGACTTGGTCAAACCCGCGTCCACCTATCATGCTACAAACCGCTTCAAATTCCGCAATGTGAGCCTATGGTTCTTCAATACCCTTCACATGAAAGGTAGGTAGCATGTTTAGAATATGAGGTTTTGCCTCAAATGACCTATCTGCATTCCCCTGTGCAACTGGCATGACAATCGGGGACGAGTGTTCCACAATTAGTGGATGGAAGTGACTCTCTACTCCTCTAATTGTAGGATCCGGAAATATAGGATCCCTTTACTGATGACATAGTGCTGCTGGTGCCCGATAACCCTGCGGTGGTGTTTAATATCCGTCTCCACCTCGCGACTGTCTCTGCTGAAAAACTGGCCGATTCCGGTTCATTGCCGGATTTTGAAACCTGTGACATATGTGCCTCTTTGACCATCATAAGAATACAAAACCAATGAAATATTGTGTTTCATACTTGGAATTTGTATAAATATGTGTATCAATTGCACATACCAATTCTTGTTCAATTTCGAGCTTTAAATCGCTTTCTGGAAAGTAATACGCGAACTGATGCCTAAACGTCATCTGTTTAACGCGACAAACACTCTGGAAGAGTGACATAGGCTTAACATACCTTAAATATCCTTTACATAACTTAGAAATCAGTTTGGAGGGTTTGGTGTGTCGAAAACAAGTTTATTCTATCGCAGGGACTATTTGCGACAAACTTTGAAACTATGCCGATTTGTATAGTAACGAACATTCCAGAACTTGATCATAGGTTAAAAAATACCCTAAATATCCTTTACATAGCTTAGAAATAGGCTTTGAGATGTTTGGTATGCGAAAATAAACTAATTCGATCAAGAGGGACTAAAAGCGTCAAAAGTGCATAAGTTTGAATTTTCACGCATATCTCACGTTCTGAACATATCCAGACATCCAAAAATTTTTCTAATCATTAAAATATTCTATTTTAGTGATTGGAATGCAAAAATACCCTTCGTCGTGTAATTTATATCGTTTTCACGTCCGTTCGAGTTTTCGTCGTAATTAACCGAACAACGAGACCATACGACCAAACGAACCGACATCCGAGATGTTTTCAAGCATATTATAAGTTCCCTATACTTTAACTTCATTGTGGAGCCTTGAAATGGGGTTAACGGGGCTTAAACATGTCGAAAATGCATCGAAAACTGAGTTTTGGACATACAGGGACTAAAACTGACAATCTGTCAAAGTGTCTAGGAGCGGCGCGTAAGACCCTGTGTGGATCTACGCGGCCCGTGACAGACTGCAGTACAGAAACAATGAATCTGGTCCTTTGAGCTGGTTTTGATGGTTTTGATCCCTGTTTTGGAATACCAATTGATGGTTTTTTATGTCCCCTTGTATTATATACCATGGGCAACACTTGTATGGTCCAAATCAAAGCACGAATTACGAGAAACGATCCTAAGGGTTCTAGAAAATCTATAAATACCCACTTTATTTTCACTCATTTCTCACACATCTGATCTGAAATTGCTCTTAGTTGAAGCTTTAGCTTCATACCTGGGCGCTTTAGATCAAATTCTTCATTAATGCGCATTTTGAGACGAAACTATTTCCGGGTATCAAAACCCTTTGTTTTGACATCAAAACCTGTTTTCTAACTTAGGTAAACATGTTTTAACATGTTTAGCTCGTCACTTTTAGTCTAATGCTTGTATAGGGTCGTAAGATAAGCGGTCTAAACAACCGCTTTGACTTTCGAACCCGACCCGTTTAGTCGATCATTAGGATCCGACCAAACATATTGTGTGACCATAGTTATATAGGGAATAACCTTCCGAGGTTATACCTTATGGTCATTTCGTTTAGTTAGTTGTATGATAGGTAGTTTATATACCTTAGGAAAATGACCAAAATGCCCTTTTCACGCATAATTTGATTTTAAGCATATGTAACTTAACTTTTGCCATTTAAACTGATTATGCAACCTAATTAAACATGTTAGGGCATATACTACTTGTCATAGGACTAGCTAGGCGTCTCGAACGCGCCTTCGCACGAATGACGCGTTAAAGTAGCATAAGCTACCTTAATGGGTCGTAAGCACTTAGGATAGGTTCTGATTTAGAATGTAGGCTTTGTTAAACCATATCACATGAGTTCTAATACTCATTTGGTTTACGAGACCTCATTTTACCCGATCTACCAATTTAGGTGTCGATTTATTAACTTAGCGATCCGATATGAGGTGCCACTTGATTCCTTGATTGCCCAAGCTTGTTAGTTCACTTTAATCGAGGATACCTTACAATTCGATGTGAGTACATAGTTCCCCTCTTTTACCACTTTCAATTGTTTTGGGGTGATCCATATGTGCTAAACAATTTTCGAATTTTCAAAACGAATGTTATGGTTTATATTAAACTATGTGAACTATTGGAACTATTGGAACTATTTGAACCACTGGAACTATCTGAACTATTTGAACTATTTGAACCACTGGAACTATCTGAACTATTTGAACCACTAGAACTATCTGAACTATTTGAACCATTGGAACTACTTGATCTATGTAAACTAATTGAACTATTTAACTGTTGAACGATTGGGTTATCGTAAGTGATTAGGTAACGGGACATGTGTAATGTGATAAAAGCATGGTGGATACACCGTTGGTACTTCCTATATATAAGTGCTTTTAACACATTACATGTCGTTGCGTTATCTAGATCACTTGGGCAAATGTTTTCAAAACAAAGTTACACTACAAGGTTTACTTAAAGATATAAACCATACAGTGATTACTTTTAAACGACGATTTACTACTTGGTTTACTAAAAACAAATGTTTTCAGTTAAGATTCATGGCTACAAAGTTTTGGTTTACACATATATCAACTTGTAAAAGTTGATAGAAACATACTGCAATATCAAATTCTTTTGTTTTCAAGATACTAACTTGACAACTCTCGTAGTTGGACGAGGTATTGCAGTATGAACTCGAGTCATGAATCTGACACACTCACAAAACCTATGTACTCGCCGGCATCTTTATGCTGACGTAATTTCACATATGTTTCAGGTACCATAATTTGATGATATTTGACGATGATTATGATGCTTACTCACATAGGAATGGACGAGGCCTTAGTGACTCAATAACAATGAAAGTCAATTTGTTCATGTTTTGCTTTTGATTTCAATTCAATGTAATAAACTTAATTCAATAAAACGAAACTTCAATCCATGTGTTGCTTTTGATTTCAATACAATGTAATAAACTTAATTCAATAAAACGAAACTTCAATCCATGTGTTGTGAAACAATGATTCTATTACGACACTCCCTGACATTTCCGCCGTGGTTTGTTGTTTTAACGCGGTCGGGGTGTGACAGGAAAGTTGGTATCAGAGCTCATGGTTATAGGAAATTAGGTTATTAGTAATGCTTTGACCTAGACTATAACCTTACTAGGACCCTAACACAAGTTACCTTGTGTTTAGTCTTAAAACAATACCGTTGCCTATCTATAGGTGAAAGCCACAACAAGAACACGAAATACGAATCTGACTTGAAAACTAATCATCTCTTCTTAAAGATTTGTTATAAGGTTTTGAACCTTCAAAGTTTTCAAAATCCCGTCAAAGTTTGGGTCTTTTTAATGTGAACACGTGCAATCTAGAAGGGTGGGTGCCTGTATCTGGAGTTTTCTGTCTAAGGCTAGAGTGTTCGTACAAATTCACATAATCGGACCGGTCACTCTTACCTGGGAGCTCTTGGGATGAGTGTCCACTTATAGGCTAAAGCATGTCTTCGCGATACATTATAATGACCTATTTACTTTGTTCAGCTTCTGTACGTCATTTGTTTGTTCGAGGTAACAAATGAATGATCGTCTTCCTTATGTTTCGCTGATGCTTCATTAGCATTCAGCTTTGATTATCTGATAACATCTCACTTGTTTTCCCTTATATTTTCCACTATCTTTAGGATGTCTTCTCATCACAGCGATGCTCAAAGGACCGAACTGGCTGCTACAATTGCCCAACAAGTAAGCATTGTACTCTGTGGGACCATTAAGTTAGTTGTCGCCATGTCTCATCTCAAGGATGAAACTAATCCCGAGGAATCTAAGAATACAAAAACCAAGCCCTTAAGAAAGTCAAAGAAGCGTAAGGCTTCACAGAACTTCGTGAGGGTTGGCCAAAACAATCACACTGCACCCAACCAACCAGCTCAAGCCCCTACTAAGAAGCCATACAAGGGAACTACTCCTCTGTGCAATCAATGCAACCGTCATCATCTGAATCAAACACCATGTTTCAAATGTACCCACTGTGGACGATGGGGACATGTGGTTAAGGCATGCCGTTTTGCTATCCAAAACAAAACTGATGCAAATCCTGCTGCTGCTCAAGCACCATACCCACCCGGATCGTGCTACAACTGTGGCGAGATGGGTCATATTAGAAACAATTGCCCAAAGCTTGCTAATGCAAATCCAGCCCGTGGATGAGCATTCGACTGACTGGAAAACGATGCTGTTTAGAATGGATCGAACTCTATGTATTGTTTCCGTTTGATATCCAAGTCTATGAAACAGTTATTTTGGTTTATAAATAAACGTTTATTTGCATTATGATGTACAAAAACAAGTATGGTTACATGTATGAACGACATATCCCCTATGATACCGACGACCAAGGAACTCTGTTCCTTACAGGACAAACTACTCTCGTAGTTCTTCCATTTTTGTGATCGCTCGTGATCCCCCAACGAAAATCCTAAGTACTCATTTCTTCTGAGAAACAAAGTACAAGGGGCAAATTACAACTCTGGACGAATACCCAAAGTACCACTTTAAATCCTTAATAGGATACCCAAGGGTACTTTCGTAAGCCCATGATTGGTTTTACATATCATGTCTTCCCGACTTCACCATATTTTACACAACATATGATTTCAAAAGATTATGCATGTTTTCAAAAACCTCATACATACTTTCAAAATCATCTCACATGGTTTAAAAACATTTCATAAAAATGTTTACCTAATATACTTAGTACATGATTTCAAAAACATATTTTTAACAATTCCAAGCATAGCTTTCAAAAACAATCTGCCCATATGTTGCCTTAGCATACGTGGTACACGATTTTCAAGAACACCCTACTTTGTATGCTAGCATTGCATGCTTGGAATAATGATTTCAAGGATCCATTCGCTTCATATGTTGTCTTGGCATATCTAGCACCTTGATTCCATAAACACTATACTTCGTATGTGGTCTTAGCATACTTAGTACCAAGTTCCTAAACTTCTCTCGCTACAAATTCCAAATCCTTATAGGATCTTCTTCATAATTAGATCCTCGTGGAATTCAAAGCGCAGAATCAAAGTCCTTAATTGGATTCTTTGTGTGCTTTAATACGAATGTTATGATTCCTTGTAAACGAAATCGAATTCTTATAAGATCATCATATCTTTTCAGATGGATTCTTAAGGATGTTGAAGTCTATTGACTGGATTCATGGTGTACTTTGAATACCCATGTACAAATCGACAACAAGTTAATAGCAATTAATAACAAACTGATAACAAATTTATAACCGAGTGAACAATTATGTGCTTATGTGTTTATGTGTTGACCTATTCAAAGTTATCTCGAGATTGTTTAACATATTCTATCCCCTACACATTATAAAAACAAACTGTGCGGACTGTGTAAGGAATTATGTAATTATAGATGCATACATAATTGTGGAATTTAGTGCACAGAAACCACAACAAGTTTTGTCATGTCTCAATCTAATCAAGAAACAAAAGTAAACTCTATTTATTTCCATTTCTGATGAAGTACCCGCTGAGGAAAAATAAACTAGCATTCATTTTTCACTTCTGAAAGAAATATCCGCTGAGGGAAATGAATAATCTATTCGTGAATCATGTTCATTTTCATTTCTTATGAAGTACCCCCTGAGGAAAATGAATTATCCATTCATTTTCGCTTATGAGAAATATCCACCGAGGAAAATGAACAAATTCATTTTCATTTTTGATAAAGTACCCACTGAGGGAAAATAAACCATCTGTTCATTTTCGCTTTTAAAGAAATACCCACTGAGAAAAATGAATAAATTCATTCCATTTCTGACGAAGTACCCACTGAGGAAAATGAATTGATCATGCATTTTCACTTCTAAAGAAATACCCACTGAGGGAATGAATAATCCTGCATTAATTTTGTCATTTTCATTTCTAATGAAGTACCCACTGAGGAAATTGAACCATCCATTCATTTTCACTTCTGAGGAAATATCCACTGAGGAAAATAATTAAAACCATTCGACTTCTGATGAAGTACCCACTGAGGAAAATGAATCATCCATTCATTTTCGCTTCTGAAGAAAAATCCATTGGGGAATGAATAATCCCGTATCGATTCTTTCATTTCCACTTCTGATGAAGTACCCATTGAGGAAAATGAATCATCTATTCATTTTCGCTTCTGAAGAAATATCCATTGGAAACGAATAACCTATTCATCTTTCATCTCCATATCTGACGAAGAATCCATTGGAGAGAATGAATCATCCATTCATTCTCGATTCTAAAGAATAACCACTGCAGATATGAAATACAAATCCTTACGAGATCTTTCTATTTTAGTAGTTAGATTCTCAAGGGATATTTGTTGATGCATGGGATGTCTGTTGACTACGTCTACGTGAAGTCTTAGGTCAAGATAGGTCAACAGAGGGTTTAGATTGTCAAATTTAGAATGTTATGTATTAGGTTCGCTTTTATGTACATTAGGTAGGAGGTCCGCTCATAGGGTTATATAGGTTCGCTTATAGGTCTTTTGATGGGTTCGCTTATGTGTCATTGTTATAGGTCCGCTCATATGGATGTCCATATGAGCGAACCAGTGAGGCCTATACATAGTGGTGTCATTTGAGCGGATCTATAATTCGTGATTGTGCTTTTGGAACGAAACTCTGTCAAAATTATCTCAGGAAGCAATAAAAAGTAGTGGAATTGAAAGGACAAGCTGTGTTACTTCTTATATACTGATTCCGCCTTTATATACGAAGATGAACTACCTTGACTGACTTTTCAGGGTCAAACAACGGTCCAACAAGTGGTATCAGAGCTCAGGACGAGGAGTTCATACTACTACAGCTTATATCTGCAGAAATCTCTCTTTTCTACTCACTTTCTCTCATACTTTTTCGATTTACAGTGGTTCCTACGGTTGAAATTGTCTGAAAATGGAGTATAACGTGTAAAACATACTAATAACAAACCCTAGAAAGTTTTAGATTGACATTCAGACTAAAAATGGTTAAAACAGGGTAAAAACTTCGATTCGCTTTTTCGAACATAGAGATTCGCTTTTTCAGACAACAATTGACTAGGTCCGCTCGAAATTCACAAGAGATTCGCTCGAAATAACCTAAGTGGTTCGCTCATTCAGACAAATTCCTACTGTTAGATTCGCTCGAACGGACACATACAGGTCCGCTCGAACATACATTACTGGTCCGCTTATTTGTTCAAGTACAGGTTCGCTCATCCAGTCCGCTTATTAGGACAGTTTCTGGTCCGCTCGAACGAACATTATTTGGTTTGCTCAAACGTACATTACCTGGTCCACTCGAAGCCTGGTTCGCTTATTTGAACTATACAGATCCGCTTATCTGTCACCTATACAGATAGATCCGCTTTTGTGTCCTGTTTTTCAAAAGTTTCGAAAAATTTTTCTAAGTGTCGGTTGATTTCGCAGGTACATTCAAAATGGATGATATTTTCTTGAATCCCTTCAGCGACATGTATGCATTCACGGGAAGTTCTGAAAATAATGATACGTCTTCGAGCAATACGAACGAGGATCCACCGAAAGAGAAAAAGAAAGAAGCTTGGGAGTCGGAGACTGCATTTGGTACATTCAACAAACCTCCGAAGCTGATGGCTATAGAAGACTATAGTAGGTGGTCTACAAAGTTCGAAGACTAGCTGATGGCATTCACATTTGCAAGTTGGAAAAGTATGAAAAACGGATATGCAAATGGAAAGAAGAATGGTGAAGCATTGAGATCAGCTGAAGAAATTGAAGGATTTGTAGCCGAGCAAAAGTGTGTGACTTTACTGTTTCAGTCAGTGCGGGAAGACATCATTTCGTTGATAGACTACTCCAATGCAAAAGATTTATGGGATAAACTCAAGAAGAAGTGTCTAGGAAGTAAAGAGATTGTAAAAAATAAAACGAAACTTCTTAGAAAAGAGTTTGACATGTTTGGTTGTCTTAAAAATGAATCGGTTTGCAAAATGATTGAAAGGTTCGGTCATCTGAAGCTGGAACTTGCACGGCATAAAATCACGTATTCTGATGAAGAACTTGTTGACAAACTGTTCGATTCATTACCAGATGAAGTGGATTGGAGATATTACGCACTGATGTTGAAGAACACTATTGCTCCTGAAGCTTTGACTCCAGATTTGGTGATTGAGAGACTTGAAAGTCATGAGCTAGAACTGAAGAAAACATACAAAGTCAATCACTCATCTTATCAGCAAAACCTAGATCTGTACTATCCGAAAAGCTTGATGCCGAAAGCTACTTCTCCAAAAACTGCATTTTCTGCTGAGAATGTTTCTTCAGCAAGTAAAGAAAGTCAAAGCAGTCCAAGCAGCGGAAGCCACAGTGGTTATCACAGTGGATCTACGTCTTCTGCAAATCGTTCTGATTCGAAGTTTTCTTGCAACATCGCGATAGATTTGAAGAACGCACAGAATTTTGATGAGGAGTCGGCTAAGCAACAGATGGTTTTCTTGGCATCTGTGTTGGAATCATATGAAGCGTTGGTGGCTGGTAAGATCGGGAATACAAATCTGACGAAAGAAGAATACGATCAGATAGACCCTTAAGAAATGGAGCTAATCGACATTCGTTGGGCGATGGCGAGTCCTGTTCGACGCGCACAACGCTTCATGGAAATTACCGGGAGAAAAACGATCGGTGGTCCATCTGCGAAGTTGGGGTTCGACAAGTCAAAGGTGACATGTTTTAAGTGTAAGTAGAAGGGTCACTTCAAGCGGGAATGCAGAAATGCATATGCTGATGAGTCGGAGAATCCGTTTCGAGATGATTACTACAAAAAGGCAATCTATCATCAGAATAAATCCGAGCCGCCGAGATTGAAGCAGACTGAAGATAACAGAGACAAATCAAGGGCTCTCGCTGTGATTTACGATGATGAGGGGTACGATTGGAGTAAGGAAGTATTACCGGAAGAAGATGCGGTTGGTTACGCATTCATGGAGAATGATGATGAACCGATTCTGTGGTTAGATGATCATACTGATGAGCAAAAGTACTGTTATCGAAAAATGATTGCTAAAAACAGAATCTTGAGGATCTCTTGCATTTATCTCGAAGCAAGAAGAGCAAATAGATGGGATCCAGACAGAGAATGCTACCTTGATCAGTATGGAAACATTGCGATTGATGACAGCACACTCGATATGGAAGCCATCATCAAGGAGATAAAAGAGGATGATGAGTACTGGCAGCACAAGTGGTGGGGAACACCAACTGAGAAGATGATTGAAGAAGAAAAGGAGAAAGAGAGAAAGGAGAAAGAAGAGAAAGAGAAGAAAGAAAAAGAAGAGTTCGAGAAAGCAAAGCAGGTTGATACTGGTATTATCAATACTACGCAGGAGTTGACAGCAGAGAACCTGGGAAAGATGGCTGACAAAGTGCTGGCCGCGAAAGCACTTGAGGTAGACTCTAATTCTGTGACTGAGTCAAAGGGCCATGTCAGTCCAAATGCGTCAACAAATGCGTCAGGTAAAAAGATCGACGGAAATGCTGACTGCAAAAACTGCACCAAAGAATGCAATTTTTGTAGCACTGTCATGTACCTAAACAGTAAGAAAATTAAAAATCTGACAACGAAAGTTAAAAATGTTGAGGATCAGATTCTCGGTCGTGACAAAACCGTAAAAGCTTCAACTGAACGGATTGAAGAATTAACGGCTCAAATTGAAACTGATAAAATTGAACATGAGAAAGTTAAACGTGAAAATGAAAAGTTAATTCTTGAAAACCGTCAGATTTCTGAAAAGTTTGAAAAACTTAAAAGCATTGTAAAAGATAGTGATGATCGAATGGCAAAACTTATAAAGAAAACGAACATCTAAGAGCTGTAGTGAGAATAAAAGACGAATCAATTAATAAACAACTGGATGAAATCGCTAAATTGAAACTTAAAGTTCAAGAGGCTGAAATTGAGAATGAACGAATCCAGTTGAAGCTAAACAGCTATAGCTCAGCAAGCTTTGTTTTGCAGCATATTGTTCCCAAACCTATTGGGAAAAAACAAAGCTGGCGAGGATGTGTTTTCTGATGGAACGGGTGTAGGTTTTCACAAAGTTCCACCGCCAGTTTTGGATAATTACACGAAAAAGCAATCTAGTTTGGTTGAACTTGAGGAAGAAAGTGAAGTTAAAATTCCTGAGAACATTGATGTCACGTTCACGTCTTCCAATGACGAAGGTGTCCAAAATGATGTGGTAAAAAGTGTGGTTGATAAAGTGCTAAAACCGGATTGTGACACTTCTGAGGAGGATGGGTGTTTCTTGGATAAATACATTCCGAAACTTAAATGAAGAATCAAACCTTGTCATGTACAAGATGATAGGTTCGGATAAGTTGTTTTCGGACTCAGAGTTTCCAATAGAGAATGTAAATTTGAACAAATTGACAAATGTTTTCAAACTGGTTGAAGTCGAGTTGTCAGCAGTGAATAATCTGAGTCGAAAGAAAGATAGGGTTTATAACAAGAAATCTGTTAATCCACCACGTTTTTACAATAACAACAGAAACAACTGGTCGGGTGGTTATCAGGGGGGTAAACCGTATCAGAAAAGAAATGTTCCAAACAAGAGGTTTGTCGCGAAGAAAAAGTTTGTGAACAGTTCAAGTTCACTTGCTGATGAAGAAAAAGAATTTTTTTCAAAATCTAACAAAGAAATTTTTGAGAAGAGAGCTTCACAGGCTCAGTCTGAAGGCACGAGTCGGGTAGCTGATACTCGTACTCGTTTTAGGTGTGATCAGGTTGGTCACATTGCACGAAAGTGAACTTATGTGAAGCCTAAGACTGAAGCTGTGAAAGTTCAACAGAAGAAGGTTGATGTGAAGGGTAAAGCACCGATGATTGTTGAGAAAAGGGTTGTTGAAAAGAAGAATGTTAAAATTGATAACATCAAAGTGAAAAATGAACCCGTAAAGAAGTTGGTAACTCAAAATGATAAATTTTACAAAAGGGATGCAGCAACTCAACAGGTGTGGAAACCTAAAATTGAATCAAAAGTTGAGAAGAAAGTTTCAACTTCTGAGGTGAAAAAGGCTGAAGAATCAATTACGGTTGATTATGATGCAAATTTTCCACCTCTAAAGGCTGAAAATTTCAAAATTCAAATTGCGAGAGTCAAGGTTACACCTAAGGCTGATGAAGCCTGGGTGGACACCATGTTTGATTAAACAGTTTGAATTGCCGGAGCTTCCTGGATTGCGAAGCATGAATCGGCATCTTTCTTGAAGTTGTTTAAATGATGTTTTGTTATGTGCAGGATCTTCCAAAACTTGTATCCAGATGGATAATGGATAGTGGAGCGTCAAGACATATGACAGAGAAGACCGCATTGCTGTATGATGTGAGAAACATTAACGGTGGTTACGTGGGTTTTGCGGGTAATCAAGGAGGAAAGATCATAGATGAAGGAACGTTATCGAACGGCATCGTTTCGTTTGAAAGAGTTAACTACATCGCTGAGCTGGAGAACAACTTGCTGAGTATCTCCCAGATATGTGACAGGATGTATACTACTCATTTCACAGACAAATTCTGTTTGATCTTGAAACCGGGATTTGTGGTACCTAAGGAATGGATCATCATGAGGGCACCAAGAGTCAATGATCTGTACGTGTTGGACATGAGCGTCGCTACTACAACCACGGGTCAGGCTCATTGTTTTGTGTCAAGAGCAACGGAAAAAGAATCAAGATTGTGGCACCGAAAGATGGGGCATATTCATCTTAGAAAAATGAATCATTTGGTGCATAACGATTTGGTCACAGGAGTGCATGTCAAAGGTTTTCATCTGGAAGGGGAGTGCATAAGTTGTATCAAAGGCAAACAGAAGAAAAAGTCACACCCTATAAAGCAAGTCAATTCAGTTTCGAGACCTTTGGAAAGACTTCACATGGATTTGTTTGGTCCAGTGAATGTCAAGAGTATAACAGGAGATTACTACTGTTTGGTCGTGACTGATGATTATTCCAGATTTTCTTGGGTTATGTTTTTGAAATCAAAAGACGAAACGTTTGACAGCTTGATGGCGTTCTTTAAAAGAATTGAGAATCTGTACCAGAGGCCTATTTGTAGAATTCGCAGTGATAATGGTACTGAATTCAAAAACAGTAACATGGAAGAATTTTGTGACGAAAGAGGTATACTGCATGAGTTTAGTGCTCCGTACACTCCGCAGCAGAATGGAGTTGCAGAACGCAAAAACCGTACGCTAATCGAGATAGCCAGAACGATGCTTGCAGACTCTAAGTTGCCAATTAATTTCTGGGCTGAAGCTGTTTCTGCTGCATGCTATACTCTCAACAGAGTTCTTACTGTAAAGAAGTTCAACAAGACGTGTTTTGAGCTAATCAATAACCGCAAGCCGAATTTGAAGTATCTAGAACCGTTTGGGTCACCCTGTACGGTTATAGAGCCTGAAGGAAAATTTGGTCCGAAGAGCATTGAGGGTATCTTTGTTGGTTATTCAAGTCCTAGACGACGTGTCTTCGTTCCAAGCGAGAAGCGGATTATTGAAGCAGCGAATGTTGAATGTCAAGGTTACACTATGCCGCCACAGAATCCTGGTGATTCATGGCGATATCATTATGACAAACTTTGGGATTCGTTTGACATGAGAGAAGAATCAGAGGAAGAAGAAGATTTCTTTGATGAGCTGGATATTTTGTGAGAGTATGAGTCGCAGCTCAGGTTCCTGGCAGAGTATTCTGGAAGACCTCGGGAAACTTCAAATGACGATGAAGCAGGTCCTAGTAATGCTGGTGAATATGATGATGAAGTTGCTCCTGGTAATCAGTCGGAGGTGAATGATGATCAAGAAGCTGATAACATGCCACTATTTGACCATGGTGATTCAGATCTTGAGGGGGAGCAGATCCAGTTGTCAAGTCAAACAAACCAAGTTGGTGAACAAGATGCAGAGCAGAATGTTATGAATCTGGAGGGAAATGTAGAAGTTCCAAGCGAAGTGATGCCGCGAACTCTTTCTTATCATCCAGAGGAGTTGATCATAGGAGAATTGCAATCGGGCGTTCGCACAAGACGTCAAATTGACCCGGGCTTAACATGTTTTTATTCTACAGTAGCACCTTTACAAACTGAATTTTCATTAAGTTGCTTTATCTCGCAGGTTGAACCGAGAACTTACAAAGAGGCGCTTACTGAAGACTCTTGGGTCATAGCGATGCAAGAAGAGTTAAGTCAGTTTGAAAAATTAGGGGTGTGGAAGTTAGTTGATTTGCCGGAGGGTCAAAGAAAAATCAATACAAAATAGGTTTTCAAATGTAAGAGGGACGATAGAGGAGTGGTTGTAAGGAACAAAGCTCGACTCGTTGTTCAGGGCTTTTGTCAACAGGAGGGGATTGATTTTACCGAAGTCTATGCTCCTGTCGCACGACTAGAGGCTATCAGAATTTTCCTAGCATTTGCGTCTTGGAAGAATTTCAAAGTATATCAGTTGGATGTAAAGTCAGCGTTTCTTTATGGGAAGGTCAAAGAGGAGGTTTATGTTGGTCAGCCGCCGGGCTTTACTGACCCAATCCACAAGAACAAAGTTTATCTGCTGGACAAAGCGTTGTATGGTCTACATCAGGCGCCGAGAGCCTGGTACGAGAGTTTGTCTCAACACCTACTCGCTAACCAGTTCATACGTGGAAAAGTGGATGCCACTCTCTTCACTAAAGTCGTTGATGGTCATCTTCTGATAGTACAAATATATGTGGACGATATAATGTTTGGGTCAACGAATGAGAAATTGTGCAAAGATTTCGAACAGGTGATGAAGCAGAAATTCGAAATGTCATCAATGGGGGAGATGAAATTCTTTCTGGGTTTACAAGTTGAACAACTTCCTGAGGGAATTTTCATTCATCAAACGAAGTACGTGCATGATATTCTAGAGAAATTTGTAATGTCAAGTTCTACTCCAGCTGCTACCCCACTTGCGACTAATCATGCGATTCACCTAGATCTCACCGGAGACAGGGCTGATGAAACGTTTTACCGTTCCATGATCGGTTCTTTGATGTATCTGACTGCTTCACGTCCTGATATCATGTACCCAACGTGCCTCGCAGCAAGATTTCAGTCTAACCCGAGAGCATCGCACATGATTATTGTCACGAGGATATTACGTTACCTGAAAGGTACTCCGTCATTGGGGTTATGGTATCCTAGGAAAGGCGATTTTACGCTCGAAGGGTATTCCGATTTCGATTTCGGATGCTGCAAAGTCAACGCGAAATCGACAACTGCAGGATGCCAGTTCTTTGGACCTAGATTGGTTACCTGGCAGTGTAAGAAACAAACATCTGTGGCGCTATCTACATGTGAAGCGGAGTACGTTTCTGCTAACAGTTGCTGCTCTCAGATCTTGTGGATACAGCAACAGATGCGCGACTACGGTTTGCAGTTTCTTAACACACCTCTGTTTGTTGATAATGAGGCCGCAATTAACATTACTAAAAATCCAGTACATCACGCTAAAACTAAACATATAGAGATTCGTCATCACTACATTCGCGATTGCTTCGAGAAAAAGTTGATACGAATTGAGAAAATCCACACTAACGAACAAAAAGCTGAGTTGCATACCAAAGCGTTTGATAAAAATCGGTTTCAATATTTGTTAAAACTTAATGGTATGAAATTGCTTTCAGTGTCGGATGGAATTGTGAGCGTTGATGAGAGTACTGTTGCGGATGAAGACGAAAAACAATCTGCGATGGTTTGTCGGTTTTTTACGTGTTTTGGTATTTAGGGGGAGATAGATAGTTGTACATAGTTTATTTTCAGAAAATACAAAAACAGTAAAAAATGAAAAAAAATCCAAAAACATGATAAAATTGAAAAAGAGCTTGTGTATATAGGGAAAATGATAGTACATCAGCTAGACAATTACAGTATGCTAAAGATTTGGAAAGTCAAAAAGAGTTTAACAATCTCACTAATGATGTGTCGATAGGTTTTCGTACATTTAGTAGATTTATTCAGGATATAAACCTAAAATTTCAAACTTGTGAAATTCGTGGGGAACATTACTTGGATATATAGGTAACCCCTGAAATCTCGTTTGAAAGGTCCCATATTCTGAGATATTAGGTCTTTATACTCAGTGATATCTGGGATATTATTTCGGGACTTCTACTGTATGGAAGTACTGACCTAGTCCCCGAATAATACTTTCTGCAAAATGCTTGAAACATAGCATCGCCCTCAGCAAGCTGATGAAACAATAAAACTGATAGTCGCTGCTGTTGTAATTAAAAGATCCTCTAAAGGGGACACACCAAAAGTCGAGCCGTCATCTCTCTGCTGAACGGAAGTTCTGACCTGAGCTCTCACGGTTTCGCACCTAACCCCTTACAGATATCATCTGTGGTATACTCACCTGTAAGACTGAATATCTGGGATTCTGGATACGGGAGTATATTCAAGAGGTGGGACACATGAATTGAACTAAGTTCTTAAGACACTTAAACTGTATCCTGAATAGATTGAAGTTTGTGTGAGAATTTAAGATGGATCAGTATATCGACAATCGAGGTGAATTGTTTAAATCTGAATATGTAATGTAGCTTAACGGTACTAGTAATTTGTCTGAAAAGTTTATATGATTCCCTGACACGCTCGCCAAAAATAAATCTGGAAATAGTTTACTTTCTGCAATTTAAGTTTTCTGTTATTTCATTTCTTAGTTTAGATCACTTAAAATCCAAAAAGATTTTATTTCTGCTTTATTTTAGACAAACCAGAGTGGAATGTTGATTGTCGGATTCTAGAAAGATGAAGCAGATGCATGAGGTTCTGAGCTGAAGAATGAGGAGAGCTTACTTTGTTGGAAGTTTGATTGTTTTCAAAGTCAAAACAAGTTCATTAACTTGATACTTGTTATTTTCAGAAAAATTGAAAATGTTTTACTAAATCAGTTTGATTCGTCAAAAAGATCAACCAGGGTCATTAAATCGAACTTGGTAGATTAATCAAGTGATCAGGGTCATTAATTTGAATTTGAATACTTGAGTGGATGTTTATAACTGATTGAATTTGTGTTTATTGTTAGAAGAGATAAATCGTAAGGATTATTGGTTGAGAAACAGGTTTGGACTTCATTGTTCCCAACGGAGGCAAATTGTCAAAGCTTGAACCAGATCAATACCTCAGATCCCAGCATACTGAGAGGGGGAGTCTGTGAAAGGGGGAGTCTGGATCAACAGCTAAAGGGAAGATTGAAGATGGAGTCAGGTGGTGATTCTGAAACCTGTGAAGAATGCTTACTAGGAGAAGACAGAGTTAGAGAAAAGACCAAAACCGAAGACTCAGGAGCTAAAGACTACTAAAGAATACGTCAACATCCAAGGGGGAGTCTGTTGATGCATGGGATGTCTGTTGACTACGTCTACGTGAAGTCTTAGGTCAAGATAGGTCAACAGAGGGTTTAGATTGTCAAATTTAGAATGTTATGTATTAGATTCGCTTTTATGTACATTAGGTAGGAGGTCCGCTCATAGGGTTATATAGGTTCACTTATAGGTCTTTTGATGGGTTCGCTTATGTGTCATTGTTATAGGTCCGCTCATATGGATGTCCATATGAGCGAACCAGTGAGGCCTATATATAGTGGTGTCATTTGAGCGGATCTATAATTCGTGATTGTGCTTTTGGAACGAAACTCTGTCAAAATTATCTCAGGAAGCAATAAAAAGCAGTGGAATTGAAAGGACAAGCTGTGTTACTTCTTATATACTGATTCCGCCTTTATATACGAAGATGAACTACCTTGACTGACTTTTCAGGGTCAAACAATAGTCCAACAATATTCTTAGAACTACTAGTTAGTTTGATCTTTATCATTAATCAAATCATTCGTTCCCACTTCCTACTTTATCTAAGGAAGCACCCACTAGGGAAAGGTAAAGTTACGCCTTGCAAGGAAATCCTTGACGGGTACTCTATGCAAATAGATAATTCCATAGACTCCCTACAAGACAATTGTGTAACACAACGTTACAGATAGACTCCTACGAATAAATTTCCAGACGAAATTTCCTAAAGTAGGGGAGACTGTGACATCTGTGCCTCTTTGACCATCATAAGAATACAAACCAATGAAATATTGTGTTTCATACTTGGAATTTGTATAAATATGGGTATCAATTGCACATATCAATTCTTGTTCAATTTTGAGCTTTAAATCGCTTTCTAGAAAGTTATACGCGAACTGATGCGTAAACGTAATCGGTTTAATGCGACAAACACTCCGAAATAGTGACATAGGCTTAACATACCTTAAATAACCTTTACATAATTTTGAAATAAGTTTTGGAGGGTTTGGTGTGTCGAAAACAAGTTTATTCGATCGCAGGGACTATTTGTGACAAACTACGAAACTATGCCGATTTGTATAGTATTGAATATTCTGGAACTTAATCATAGGTTAAACATACCCAAAATATCCTTTACATAGGTTAGAAATAGGCTTTGAGGGGTTTGGTATGCGAAAATAAACTTATTCGATCAATAGGGACTAAAAGCGTCAAAAAGTGCATAAGTTTGCATTTTCGCGCATATCTCACGTTCTGAACATATCCGAACATCCAAAAATTTTGTAATCATTAAAATATTTTATTTTAGTGATTGGAATGCTAAAATACCCTTCATCGGGTAATTTGGATCGTTTTCACGTCCGTTCGAGTTTTCGTCGTAATTAACAGAACAACGAGACCATACGACCAAACGAACTGACATTTGAGATGTTTTCAAGCATATTATAATTTCCCTATACTTTAACTTCATTGTGGAGCCTTGAAATGGGGTTAACAGGGCTTAAACGTGTCGAAAATGCATAGAAAACTGAGTTTTGGACATACAGGGACTAAAACTAACAATATGTCAAAGTGTCTAGGAGGGGCGCCTAAGACCCTGTGTGGATCTACGCGGCCCGTGATAGACTGCCAGTACAGAAACAATGAATCTGCTCCTTTGAGCTGGTTTTGATGGTTTTGATCCCTGTTTTGGAATACCAATTGATGGTTTTTGATGACCCCTTGTATTGTAAACCATGGGTAACACTTGTATGGTCCAGATCAAAGCACGAATTATGAGAAACGATCCTAACGGTTCTTGAAATCTATAAATTCCCACTTGATTTTCACTCATTTCTCACACATTTGATCTGAAAGTCAAACAGTGCTTGACTTTCTGCTTTAACCAGGTTATAGTCAACACAAAGTTCGTTCGAACTTTGTAACATGAGCGTAATTACGATGGTTATAGTCCATTGTGACTATACCTACTGATTACCACATCGATTAGTCGAAGTGACGAGTGAAGATTCGGTCAAAATGCCGTTTATGCGCATTTTGAGACGAAACTATTTTCGGGTATCAAAACCTGTTTTCTAACTTAGGTAAACATGTTTTAACATGTTTAGCTCGTCACTTTTAGTCTAGTGCTTGTATAGGGTCGTAAGATAAGCGGTCTAAACAACTGCTTAGACTTTCGAACCCGACCCGTTTGGTCGATCATTAGGACCCGACCAAACATATTTTGTGACCATAGTTATATAGGGAATAACCTTCTGAGGTTATACCTTATGGTCACTTCGTTTAGTTAGTTGTATGATAGGTAGTTTATATGCCTTAGGAAAATGACCAAAATGCCCTTTTCATGCATAATTTGATTTTAAGCATATGTAAGTTAACTTTTGCCATTTAAACTGATTATGCAACATATTTAAACATCTTAGAGCATATAATACTTGTCATAGGACTAGCTAGGTGTCTTGAACGCGCTTTCGCGCGAACGACGCGTTTAAGTAGCGTAAGCTACCTTAATGGGTCGTAACGGGTCGTAAGCACTTAGGATAAGTTCCGATTTGGAATGTAGGCTTTGTTAAACCATATCACATGAGTTCCAATACTCATTTGGTTTAAGAGACCTCATTCTACCCAATCTTCCGATTTAGGTGTCAATTTATTAACTTAGCGCTCCGATACTAGGTGCCACTTGATTCCTTGATTGCCCGAGCTTGTTAGTTCACTTTAATCGAGGATACCTTACAATTCGATGTGAGTACACAGTTCCCTTCTTTTACCGCTTTCAATTGTTTTGGGGTGATCCATATGTGCTAAACGATTTTCGAACTTTCAAAACGAATGTTATGGTTTATATTAAACTATGTGAACTATTGGAACTATTTGAACCACTGGAACTATTGGAACTATTTGAACTGTTGGTGCACTACGTCTGTCGACTACGTCTTACATCGAGTCTTAGTGTTGTATAGGTTAGATATGGCACGAAATCCTAGAAACATGGGTTTGTATAGGTTTCGCTTATGTGTCATGGAGATAGTTTCGCTTGTATGTCATAGGTATAGTTCCGCTTATTAGTCAAGTGATGTAGTTTCGCTTATACGGTCATGTTTGTATAAGCGAAACCTGTTCATCTATATATAGGGGGCTGTTCAAGCGAAACTATACACATAGTTAGAGGTGTTTTCTTCCGGTGAGCCACGAAGTGCTGCCGAAGTGCTGTCAGAACGTGTACTTGTGTTTTTGATCAATACAACAACAATATTAAAGTGAATCAGACTGAAATAGCACCAAATCATTAGTTTCCGCCTCTTGATTTGGATAGGAATTCTTCTGATCGACTCAAACAGGGCCGAATGCGATCCTACAATTGGTATCAGAGCTCAGGAGGAGGAGTTCTTGCCATTTCAGCTGCATTTCATCTATTTTTCTACACTTTCTTCAAATTTTTAAAATTTTTCACGGTAAAACCAGCTCAATTTCACACATTGCACTCGGAATCATGTATTAGTAAACCCTTGAAAGTTTCAAAGCTAAAATCAATCTAGAACATAGGATTTTAGTGGTTTCTCTTATACGGATTTGTGCAAAAAGTGACGTCATCAAATAGTTCCGCTTCAAGGGTCAGATAGTTCCGCTTTTAGTGACATATTTTGGCATAGTTCCGCTTGAAAGTACCTGATAGATCTGCTTCAAAGACGTTTTTAGTGGTTTCGCTTATCTGATCCGCTTTAGTGACAGTATAGTTTCGCTTCAGTGACACCTAAATCAATAGTTCTGCTTGAACTGATAACTTAGTGGTTCCGCTTATAAGACACTTGAAGGTTCCGCTTATAAGACATTCAAGGTTTTGCTTGTACTGACAACTCAGGATTTCGCTTGATGTTACAATCAAGGTTCCACTTTTCTGGACAGTTAGTGTTTCGCTTGACAAAACATTTTGCCTAAACTTGGAAATTTTGTGAAATTTGGACAATCGAACAATGGACACTGAATTCTATAATGCCTTTGCTAGCCCGATCTCAATGACTCAAAATGCCTTGATTGAAAATGAAACCGGGACGTCTCAGAAACTGCCCAAACTCATGGATATTGATGATTATAACGTGTGGTCTGAACGTTTCGGAAATTGGGTCGAGGCTTATCATTTAGACGCGTGGGAACACACTGAGGAACAATATGTTAGGCCCACGAGGAATAATGTTACATTAACTCTTAGAGAGATGAGTACAGAAGATAAAAAGAAATATCGAGATGAGAAGTTGATGGTTAGTCTGCTTCAGCAAGCGATAAAAGAAGATATCTTGATCTTGCTTCAACATGATGGAACTGCTTATTCAATCTGGACAGAATTGGAAGCAAAGTTTGTTGGAAGTGATGATATGCTCAAAAATAAGATGTCTCTCATGAAGAAAGAATTTGACTTATTCCGTGGTTTGAAATCTGAAAACACCAAGCAAATAATTGATAGATATTGTAACTTGGTGAGAAATATGACAAAACTTGGAATTAAGAAAAATACTGACGAATTGATTGAAAAACTTGCAGATGCGCTACTACATGAAACATGGGGAACGTTTCTGATGATGCTGAGATTCAACAGAAAAGATTACAAGAATATGACACTGGGAGATTTCATCAAACACCTGGAAGCTCAAGAAATGGAGTAGAGAAAGATTGCCAGGATGAAGAATTACGATGGAGAACAGGATATCAGCTTGTACTACAAGAGTGGTGCTACTGGATCAACCAATCGTTCTCCGAAAATCGAAACTGCTTTTAGTGTTAAAGATTCTTCTGAAAAGAAATCTTCCCAAGGATCAAGCAGCACAAGATTTTCATCATTCGATCCAAATATTTCTGTAACAAAGAATGGTAGAAAACTTTAGTGCAATATTGTTCTTAGTATTGAAAATGATCAAGATTACACTGAAGAGATTGCTAAAAATCAAATGTCTTTGTTGGGAATGGTTCTTGAGTCTTATAGTAGTTTTGTGGCCGAAAAGATCGGTAATCCAATGCTCACGAAAGAGGATTACGATCAAATTGATGCTGAAGAGATGGAATTAATGGACTTAAAATGGTGCATGGCTAGTGTGATGAGGCGAGCTGAGAAGTTTAAACAAATTACGGGAAGAGATGATTTCCGTGATGCAAATGTTTCAACTTTAGGCTTTGATAAATCTAAAGTTACGTGTTTTCGTTGCAGGAAAAGGGGCATTTCAAGAGGGAGTGCAAAAACCGTGAAGCTACTGGAGCCCAAAATCCTTTCGGAAACAACGATTATCACAAAAAGGCGATTTATCATCAAGTCACACCACCAGCACAGCATCAGGCACAAACTGCACATGGGAGAGATGTGATTGATGGGTCAAAAAGAGCATGTCTAAGCAAATATGAAAATTTTTCATGGGATAAATATATTCCAACAAACAGCAAAGTGTGTTTGGCAGAACAAGAAGATGAAAAGTTGGCTAAAGGTTTTTGTTGGGATGATTTTTGCCCAGATCAAGATCTCATGGCCAAAGAGATGTCCAAAAACACTTCAAATGTTAATGCTTTCTTTGTTAATGTCTATGATTTGAAATGCGCAGAAAGAAGCAGGAAAGTCATGGAAGCTGCTGAAGCAAGACAAAGAAAGCTTGAAGAAGAGGAAGAAGAGGAAGAAAGATGAAAAGTTGAAGCTGAGGCTGAGAGAAAAAGAAGAGCTGAATTTTTACGATCAAACAAGACAGTCAAAGAGGTTCCTGAATTTGAAGTAAAAGTTGATGCTAGACCTGTCAAAGTTCCTAAAAGTGCATGAATTGTGATTCTTTAATCAAGCAGAACAATGAGCTGCTGCATAACATAAACAGATTGAAAGAATCATATGATACAATGAACAGAGAAATCAACAAGTATACTGATTCAAGTGGTGAACAAGCTGTGGCAATGAATACACTGATGATAGCGTACCTGAGACAGCTTGATGATGCTAATTTTCATATAAAGAAGTGTGCTGATCTGGAGTTGGAGTTGGCAACACAAAAGATAGAAACTGAGAAAGTTAAAAAATTATTAGAAAGTTACTCATGTTCTACTTTTGTTGTTGACAGGATTTATCCGGTTGTGGAAGATTTGAAGACGTTTGGAGAAGTAAAGACGTCCGAAGAAAAGAAATCTGTGACAAAAGATGAAGAAAAAGTGAAGACTTCTGGTAAGAAATCACGTGTGGTCTACAATAGATGTCCGCCCCCGGTCGAAAATGGATATTCACCTCGAAATCCAAATTCTGAGAGAGTCGAAAAAGCAATAAACTTAGAATGGGAGTCTGGACTATCAGATAACTTGCCAGAAAATATTGATGTCACGTACACATCATCCGACACCGATCATGAGTCAAAGTTGATAAAGAGTGTGGTCGATCAGGTGTTAGATAAAGATGACAGTGAGGAGTCAAACATGGAGTCCAAAACCGAGTCAAAGTCAGGGTCCAATGCATCAAAGCCAACATTCAAAAAGAACAAACGGGTTTATGATAAAGAGTTTTTGATGTCAAAATCTAATTTGAATGATGAATCATTCAAAGTAGCATACACTTTGAAAGATTCTGACAAATTATATTCTGATGAAGCTTTTCCAATAAGAAGTGTCAGATTTGAAATGATTCAAAAGGTTTTCAAAATAACAGAAATTAATATTTCTGAAATAAAAGATTTAAATCTTATCGGAAAACCTAAATAATACACTTCAAGAGATCAACAAAGAATCAACAAGAAAATGGGTTACAATTGTGGTTATAGTTTCCAAAAGAAACCAAACCATAATCGTAATTTCAAAAAGAAAGGTCTTGGTTTTATTCCACCGAAAAACTATAAGAAAGAAAAAATGTATAAACCAAAAACTATGTTTGTTTCAGGGAAAACTACAGAAGCTGAGAAAGAACAATCATTCAAAAAGCAGACAAATCAGGAATTCCTTGCCAAGAAGCAAGAGGAACTGAAGAAGAATGATGTTCCAAAGAAGATTGAAAAGAGAACCTGTTTTCAGTGCAAGATTGCTGGTCATGTTGCTAGGAATTGTCCGAAGACATTTAGACCAAAACAGGAAGTCTCAGGTAAAATGAAAGAAAAGGTTATCGAGAAGACTGAACTGTCAACCTGAAAGTTTACTGGTTTTGAAAATTCAACTTTTGAAAAAAGGAGAATGTTCAAAGAGTGCTTCAAAAAGAAAAGATAATGTGCCAAATCAAAAATGGGTTGTGAAAGGTTCAGGTAATAATTCTGGTGATGAATCTGATTCCACAAAATCAGAGGAGCCACGTGTTGAGAAAAAGGTTGAAAGAAAAGTTCCAACTATGAACGATGAAAATTTTCCACCATTGCGTGCTGAAAATTTTTTGAAGAAAGTTGGAAAAGTTGAAATTTCAAATCAATTTTATTCTGATAAAAAGAAATTTGATGTTGAAAAGACTTTCAACGGAAGTGTGAAACACATTTTTGGCAAAATGGTCAATGGTAAGGCTAAAGGTGTTAAAGAATTTTATGCTACCAAAAGAGGGGTTTACAAGTCCGTTAAAAGTAAAGATGATGAGATTGTTACACCCAAGGAAGGTCAGGCTTGGGTGGATATATTCTTCAAAGAGTAAAAACCTAACTTGTCGGAGATCCCAAGTTGGTAATCGTGGATCAGGAATCGGCATCATTCTTTATCATGTTTGTTTTATGTGTTTGAGAAGTTTTTGCAGGACTTGCCGGAACTCCCAGGTTTGTAAGCGAGGAGTAGGAATCGGCACCTTGAGAATTCAACCAACAGATGGTAATTGGTTGAAAAACAGGTTTGAAATGCTAAATTGTTAATTCTACAAGTGTTTCTGTCATTGATTTCACAAGTGGTTAATCAAGGTCATTAAATTGAACTTGAATTAACTATCATTCATATTATTGGCAAACAATGTGATGATTTGATCCCGATAACCTACAAGTGGTTGATAAACGAACTTATTTTCCGGAAAAACCATTCTGATTAAAATAAACTTAAGTGTTTTGAAATCATTATGGGAAAATAGTTTGTTGTGAGGGGGAGTTCTGATTGTTTAAGCCAAACAGATGGAGAATTGAAGTGATTCGATATTAGTTGTCATGTTCTGTATAGTTTGTTTTTAATTTTCATTAGATTTATTTGAATTTTAGGGGGAGTAAGAAATTTTAGAAAATCCAAAAACATCAGAAAATTTGAAAAAGCCAAAAACATGATAAAACTGAAAAATGAGTTTTGGTTGCATAAAAGAGGAAATGATAGTACATCAGTGGACTATCACAACACGCTAAAGAAATGTAAAGTCAAAATGTGATAAACAATCTTACTGTGGATGTGTCAGTAGGTTTTCGCACATTTAGTAAACTGTAAAGAGATATAAACCTAAATTTCAAACTTGCTTATTCTGTGGGTTAACAAAACTGCTTGGATATATAGGTGACCCCTGAAATCTTGTTTGAAAGGTCCCTTATTCTGAGATACTAGGTCTTTATGCTCAGTGATATCTGGGGTATTTCCCGGGACTTCTGCTGTATGGAAATACTGACCTAGTCCCCGGATAATGCTTTCTATAAAAAGCTTTGAAATATAAGCTCGCCCTCAGCATGCTGATGAAACAATAAAATTGATAGTCGCTGTTGTTGTAATCAAAAGATCCTCTAAAGGGGACCGACCGAAAGTCGAAGCCGTCATCTCTCTGCGTATACGGAAGTATCGACCTGAGCTCTACGGCCCTCACACATAACCCCTTTACAGATATCATCTGTGGTATACTCACCTGTAAGACTGAATATTGGGAATCTGGATACGGGAGTATATTCAAATAGTGGGACACACGGATAAGTTTAAGTATCTAAGACACTAATTGCATATCTCGAAATAGTTGAAATCTGTGTGAAAATTTAAGTGGACAAACATACTGACAATCTAGGTAAATTGTTTAGAGCTTAAAATGAAATCTAGCTTAACGGTGTTGATGATATGTCTCAAAAACTGATATAATCCTCTTGCACGAACTCACAAAAATATTGTCTGTAAATATTTCATTTCTGCATTGTTTCGTGTTTTTACATGTGGTGTTAGTTTCTTTGCTTTTGAAAAATCCAAAAAGATTTTAGACAACTGGTGTTGAGAAGCTGATTTTCGAAGTTCAAAGTGCTGAACATGAAGAACAGGTTTGGGAGAGTGAATTTGAAGTTGTTAAATTTGCTTGAATAGAGATAATAAAAGATCCTGAATGCAAAATCATTTCTATAGTTTACCATCATAGTTTCTAAGTTGCTGAAAAGATTTAATTTTTGAAGAAACTTATGTTTGGGTAGAGAGTGTGCAGGTAAATATTTGCCAGGTGATGATCCTGAGATAGTATAGAGTCAGGTAACGATCTTGAACCTGATGGAAGCCTGATCACGATCTTAGAATGAAGCCTGATGGAAGCCTGATCACGATCATAGAATGAAGCTGTAAATTCCAGACTACGATCCCAGCAGTTTGAGAGGGAGAGTCTTAAGATATAAGTTGAAGTAGCAGTTAGAGCCAGTACTGATCCTGGAACTTGCTATCAAGAAAGAGAAGCTTGTTAGTGATGAAGATAGAGAATGAGGATTTTTGAAATGACAAATACTTTAGAGGAAGATTGAAGACTGATAAAGACTGTAGGTTGACAATCGAAGACTCGAAGACTCCGTCAACATCCGAGGGGGAGTCTGTTGGTGCACTACGTTTGTCGACTACGTCTTACATCGAGTCTTAGTGTTGTATAGGTTAGATATGGCACGAAATCCTAGAAACATGGGTTTGTATAGGTTTCGCTTATGTGTCATGGAGATAGTTTCGCTTGTATGTCATAGGTATAGTTCCGCTTATTACTCAAGTGATGTAGTCTCACTTATACGGTCATGTTTGTATAAGCGAAACCTGTTCATCTATATATAGGGGGCTGTTCAAGCGAAGCTATACACATAGTTAGATGTGTTTTCTTCCGGTGAGCCACGAAGTGCTGCCGAAGTGCTGTCAGAACGTGTACTTGTGTTTTTGATCAATACAACAACAATATTAAAGTGAATCAGACTGAAATAGCACCAAATCATTAGTTTCCGCCTCTTGATTTGGATAGGAATTCTTCTGATCGACTCAAACAGGGCCGAACGCTATCCTACATGAACCACTGGAACTATCTGAACTATTTGAACTATTTGAACCACTGGAACTATCTGAACTATTTGAACCACTGGAACTATCTGAACTATTTGAACTATGTGAACTCTTTTGAGCTATTGAACCATTGGAACTATTTGATATATGTGAACTAATTGAACTATTTAACTATTGAACGATTGGGTTATCATAAGTGATTAGGTAACAGGACATGTGTAATGTCATAAAAGCATGGTGGATATGCCGCTGTTACTTCCTATACATAAGTGCTTTTACCACATTACATGTCGTTGCGTTATCTAGATCACTTGGGCAAATGTTTTCATAACAAAGTTACACTACAAGCTTTACTTAAAGATATAAACCATACAATGATTACTTTTAAACGACGATTTACTACTTGGTTTACTAAAAACAAATTTTTTCAGTTAAGATTCATGGCTACAAAGTTTTGGTTTACACATATATCAACTTGTAAAAGTTGATAGAAACATACTGCAATATCAAATTCTTTTGTTTTCAAGATACTCAGTCGACAACTCTCGTAGTTGGATGAGGTATTGCAGTATGAACTCGAGTCATGAATCTGACACACTCACAAAACCTATGTACTCGCCGGCATTTTTATGCTGACGTAATTTCACATATGTTTTAGGTACCATAATTTGATGATATTTGACGATGATTATTATGCTTACTCACATAGGAATGGACGAGGCCTTAGTGACTCAATAACAATGAAAGTCAATTCGTTCATGTTTTGCTTTTGATTTCAATACAATGTAATAAACTTAATTCAATAAAACGAAACTTCAATCGATGTGTTGTGAAACAATGATTCTGTTACGACACTCACCGACATTTCCACCACAGTTTGTTGTTTTAACGTGATCGGGGTGTGACATAACCCACCTTGATACCCCATATATCCATCATTTGTACCCCTCTCTTCCTCTCCATTATCGTCATCCCATGTATACGTTCTAACCCTGTTTTCCACTTGAAACATATTACCTGATCGGTTCGGGTGTGGCAATTGATTTGACTAATTAACAATTCGCGATGGATTGGGCTGTGCCGGTAATCGGCTTTCGAACTGGTAAAGTGGTCTACCAATCACATGGAAATCTCCAGTTGGAGCAGGTATCGATTGAGTGGTTGTGTTTGATTGCGGTGCTATTGGTGAAGTTTGTTGGGTTTGGGTTTCAGTTTTGTTTGTGAACGGGGGTGGTGGCATTGGTGGCATCTCGGTGATTAGGGCTTGTGGTGGTGTTTGTTGCTTTCGGGTCGATTGGGTGTGCAAAGGATTCATTGTGGTTTCAGTTGTTTTTCCTTTTAATGCGGAACGAAACAGTAGGTTTTGTCTGGCGGTCTTTTCAATCTTAGGATCGAATATAAGTGGTGAAGATCTCCCTAAAAACCTAGTATGCATGCAATAAGAAATCACCCGCACACAAGTAAACAAGAAACATAGCGTAATACCGAACTAAATAAGAATAAACAAAAAGAAATATTTGGGTTTTTTTAGATTTTTTAAAAAAGCAATAAAAACAAATAATTCTAAACTAACACTAAGCGCACGAATTCCCTGGCAACGACGCCATTTTGATGACTTTCGTAAGGGACATGCAAAAACCTAATTAAACTACGTAGATAATGTATGTAAGGTATCGTATCCATGGGGAATTTGTGGTCAGTGTAGAAGATTTTAACTAGAACTAGAATTATCTAACTTGGGGGTTTGATTAATTGATTTTAAAAACAATAAAACTAATTAGAAAAGTTGTGATCAATAGGAGAAAGAGCAACCACTACCCGGAATCCTGATTGTTCGTTTACACAAAAACCTCCTTATAGATTCAAAATACCACATAGACATGGCCTTGGGATTAATGAATTTGATTAGTTATTAGAGATAGTTTTTTACATTCACCATGAAATCTGATAATCCATTTAGTTATATCAATTACCCACCAGTTTACCAACCCGCTAACAACGCAAGGAAGTTGCCAATACGCTTGATAAAATGACAAATAATTCAAATATAAAGAAACATTGCACAAATCCAACACAAGTAGTCAAGATTACCAGTTTAACGAATCCATAAACAAAGTTCAATGAAAAACTACACAATCTCTCATCCGGGCGGGAGCTACAATTATTTTAACCGCTCATTGTTATCATTTAAGCTTCAGATTTGATCGAGAATGATTGATACATGAAAAACACCCTTGAATGATGTTAAATGATGCTATAATTCGTCTTAGGGTTGCTGGATGTCGGTTGGAATCAATAATTATGAATGTGATGTCCTAAACTCGTAATTCAGCCATTTAAATAAGAAATCCTGTCATTGACTCGCCCGCGCGTCGCAGACCAAACCCAAGACACCCCCGCGTGTCGCGGTGGTTTACTAAATGACCGACTTCCTGTTTTATTTTGATCAACGTGATTTTGATTCCAGCGTGTTGCGGACAGAGGATATGGCTGTTTCACGTGTCGCCTGACATGTTCAGATTGAGTTTTCTTGTTACGTGTCATGTATTGACTTGTCGAATCCATTTTCAAGCTCGTTTAATCTAGTTTAAGCTTTTTAACACCTGTTTAAACATACGAACACCAATATACTATAAATATATAACACGTATAATTTAACATATTTAATATGCTAAAAAGCGACACGAACTAACGTAAAATACAACTTATTTTAACCCGACATCATTGACACGGGGCGTGCCTACTGGACATGCCCACATGTCTGCCTTCAGAAAATTTTCACAGAATTCATGTTACTGGCACTATTTGCACGGGTCGTGGCCCCTAAGCACGCCCCCGTGTGCAGTGTCTGATTTTTGAAAAAAAATGTTATTTTTAACCCACATTTACACATTTAATCAATTCTAACCTAATTTTGACACATTGAGGACAATGTGTAATTTATGTGTGTGGGGGGGGGGGACTTGAATTTGTTTGTCTTAAAACAAGTCTTACCCAAAACTCTACTTGGAACCACTAAAACACCCCAAATCTTTTTCAAAAATAATTTTTTTAGTTTGTTTTGTCTTGTTTATAGTTTAAGTTAGAAAACAAAGTTCTAAAACATTCAAGTTTTTACAAATTTACAACCGATAGCGTCGTATCATATTTTCCCACAAATTGTGAGTTTTAAGCCTTTACCGAGCATTTAGTATCATATCTTTACTAAATGCTCACTTTTCATTTCTTGTATGAATAGCTCGTACGGTCCTTACGAACTTAGAACTTGACAAGACAATACATTCGTGGTCCTTAACGACTAATCCAAGTAACAACATGATTGTGGCATTAGGACCAAAAACCTTTTTTTTTCTTTTTCAACCTTATTTTATGTTTATCTCCCCACAAAATTATCCCTTAGTCAACCCCTTTGAGCCAAAACCTTTCATTTCAAAAGCCGCAAAATACCATTTTGCATAAATCACCCATCACACAAAACCATCTTTTACTTTTACACCTCTTTATTTTAGTAAAATTTGGTTCTTTTGATATACATAAAAGTATGTGACTTAATTTTCTTGTGAATATTTTATAAAAAAAAAACAATCTCTAGTTGCTTGAAATAAAATAAGCAAACTTATTGCTTATAAGCATTTAGTTGGTACCTAAGTCACAAATAAATTTTCAGAAGAAAACCGACATTTTACGCCTTTAGCCACTTTTCGAATAAAACTACCTTATCCTTAACCAAAAACCTACCCTTTTAAAGTGCTCTTGATATTTACAAAGATTATGTTAAAAGGAGGAGGTTTGATTACTTGTCAAGCATATGGCAGGAGTAAGTTCCATACCGGGTTCGAGCGTTTCACTTATACATTTTCAGTCGGGTGTTGAGTGATCACTAGTGAGGTGTGTGAATTTGTATATAGCTTACTGAATTTTAAAAGGCATGTTATGCCCAAAAATATTTATTTTTCTTAAAGAGTTCTAAATAAATCATGTCGAATAGGATTGCAAGTAAAATAACAATAAGAATAAAAAGAACTTGGATTCTCGATCTCTACAAACAAGACCCGAAAAGTTCTTCTCTATCAATTCCATTTGGGTGTGTAAGAAATATTAAAGATTTTACTTGAGGTCAAACAAAGATTCAAGTGTGGCGGCATTTGATATGTGTCAAATACAACATATAAATTATATCAAATAAGGTATAAAAACAACCCTTTTTAGTACTAATGTTGGAAAAAGTGTGTTTCTTTGTATACTTTTGATTTTCAGGATTAAAAGAGCTTAAATGTACAAAAGGAACAAATTAACGAAAAAAACCAGCATGAATACAAAAGAAGGGAAGTTAATATAATATACCAACCCTCCGAGCTTCATCCCAAGACCAAAAACAACAAATCAGAAGACAAGAACGGGTCGTGCCTGCCGGGCATGGGGTCGTGCCCCACCCAAGATTCCAGGAAGAAGAAGACAAACAGAAGCAAACAAGAGGCACGAGGCCGTGTCATATGGACACGGGACGTGGTCAACTTCTAGATATGCAAATCTTGGATAATACAGCAAGTACAATAGCCACGGGGCCGTGTGGTTGACACACTGGGCTGTGTGAGCATCTCGACTGACAAGCTCATTAAATGAAGACAGAGATGAAGGAAGGCACGGGGCTGTGTAAACTATCTATTTCCAGCTATAAATAGGAGTGTTTAGTTCAATTGCAATCCATCCATTGGCAAACCATTTCTCTCACATCCACCATCACAACACCGCCATCATCCAGCGCAATCATTAGAGTTAGAGTGGGTAGTAGTCTCAGGATGCAATATTGATAGTAAGAGCTTTTGTTAAACTATGGCCATGCTTGGCTAATCTCTTACATCACTTGGTGAAGACAAAATCTTTTATGTACTACTTCGATTTCCAATAACTTTTTAATTGGGTTTGTATTAATGACTTTAATAACTAGTTTTTTATATTAAAAGTGAACTTTATCCTATCATCTCTTCATGTTTCTTTGATTTACTTATTCGTGGCTTTATGGTCAATATAAAGCACGTTAACTTCCTAGAAGGGGGTTAGAAGAGTGGTTTGGGTAAAGTTCTTTCCTTGTTTAGTGTATAGATCCTGCGAGGAGTTGATTTAAGCTTATTAGGACTTCCTTTGAGGTAGATAACATCAAATCGGGGGAAGTAAGAACGACTTGAATCCCTTAAAAATAAATTACTATTAAAACTTTAAACCGGCCTTGCGGGACTGTATCCCTGCTGACTCAGACCAATATGGCTGAGGGCTACGTTACCTTTAAAAGAGGGACATGCCACATTTTTCATTAATAACTTACTTAATTATCTTTCAATATTCCTGCCTTGCGGGAATGTATCCCTTCTGACTCAGACCAATATGGCTAAGGGTAGCGTTGCCTTCAAAAGTGGGACATGCCACTATAACTAAGATAATCTCTTATAAAAACTCAAAATGCGGAAATCATCAAAGGATGCATAAAAGATGAGTCGGAACCAAATGATTCTCTCTTGTTTATTTTTTTCTTTTATTACTTTAGTTTCTTTCTTTATTTTTACTTGTTAAAAACCTTTTCTCAAAATTTAGGTCAATTAGACGTTGATGATAATCCGGTATTAAAAGCTCATGTGTCCTTGGACGACCTCGGTATCTTACCATCACTATAGTACGCCAACAATGGGTGCACGTGCCCTAGCGTGTTGTAGAGAGTGATAGTGTTACATTGTGTTTTATAAATTTACAGCTTGATAAAAGAGTGAACAGTATTTAAAAATAATACTAAAAATCAATACACCCTCACTCCACATCACACAACTTCGTTAACTACATGGCTGAGGAAATGGACTTCATGAATCCAAAAGTCACATTTCGAGAATTTAGCGTAAAGCGGTTCGTTCATTAGGAGTTCCAAAATAAGATGTAAATGATGTTTGTGTTCCTCCTGGCTTTTCGAGTAAATCCGAGTGTCATTGATGTAAACAATGATGAACTTGTCGAGATAGGGTTTTACACACTTGGTTCATGAGATCCAGGAAAACCGCGGGTGCATTGGTGAACCCTAATGGCATAAACATGAACTCGTAATAGCCATACCGAGTTCGAAAGGCAGTCTTAGAGATGTCCTCATCTCGAACTCTCAACTAATGGTAGCCCGATGTCATATAAGTTTTAGAATGAAATTAAATCCTTGCAGTTGATATTGATTACTGTTGATCATAATATCTTTGTAGATATTGATCATGCTATATCGGTTGCAGTTGATGGTAGTAGATGACCAACTCCCAGTTTAAAAGGAAATAAGTACGAAAACAAAGAATTCGATGAATATGAAGTTATACATAAGTATGGTTCTTTCACACGGAAAGGGTGTTGACCTAGGCATATCTCACTAAAGTAAAAAAATTACTTTGTGCTCCTACACTTGATGAACTTAAGTATGGTTTGTTGCTCCTCGAGTGAGGATTTGCGCAGAACAGAGTTAGACAAGAACTATGGTATTCATTATAGTACCACATGATAAGACATAAAACACATACCAAGGTGTAGCCGCAATTAATGTGTTCAACATGGTGCAATATATAAATGTTTTAGAATCATTAGTAAAGATTTATCCAATGTCGAGGATGTAGTTCGTCCGACACTAGTGGTATAAATAGAAATAAAGAATGTTATTTGTCGATAGAAATGTTACGTTGAAGGTGTTGGCACAACAAAAATTAACCAGAGAAAAAATGGTTGTCGTCCGAGTTTGTAGTGTCTAAGTTTAACTGAAACGTCTGTCAAAGTTGTCGACTTTGCCTGTGTGCGAGTAAGGATATATTCACTATGATCCATGAAATTAAATTTGTTTGCGATTAGTCAAGCCGGTAAGCAACCAAATTTGAAATGATTGAACTAAGTCGTGCTCATGAATTAGAAATAGCACATACTTCGTCAAGAGGTTTCATTATGAGGAAGTGAAAACATGATCGAAATGGTATGGTCCAATTAATAACATATCACCATCTTCAGAGTTCAAGAAGTGATCACCAAGGATCGAAAATCGAGTTTAACAAATTCTCTAAGCTAGAGCGCAATCTTATTGGAGTTTCTGCATGGAGAAGCGAAGATGTAGTGTCACCGTGATAATGGAATGATAGATTTGTCCAAGTCGATTATAGTAACTAGATGTCGTATTAGACGGTAAGCATCGGCGAATGCAAAGGCTAGTGAAGAGATTCGTATAAAAAGAAAACCCTCATTGGATAACGAGTCGTGCAATATAAGGAGTAAGGCAAATATTTAGGTAATGGTTCTCATCTATGGGTTGACTAATTTGTATCTCCGTCTTCAAATGTCCCTGAGACCATCGAACCATTTGGGAGAAAAAATATCCATTTGCAGAGTTGGATATGTTAAGGTGTAAATCAAGTTAGGCTAAGAATTAACCACATAATAGCGAACAACGGGGGTAGCCTTGTGATCGGCGGGGATTGTGATTTGGTTGTTAACAACACATAAGAAAAATATACGCCGCATATAATTTTCATACTCAGTACAAGCAGACAAAGAATAGAATAGTGTAGTTATAAGCCAAAATGTTCGGTATTTTAATAATCAACATAAATACATTGCATCAACACAATAACATTCCCAGTCAAATATTAAAACTCAAGGTCATCGGTCGGATGGGGAAACAAGCCTCCACATCTAGGTTTAAAAAAAAAAAGAAATGTGCAAACAAAAGGAATATATGGTGTCGTCAATCCTTATCGCTGGCAGGGGATTTAACATGCCCTTCATCGGCGCTAACATCCGGCTCCTCCTCCAGATGTTCCTCTGGTTCTTCCTCTGAGTCTTTCTCCTCCTCGGCTTTGTTAGATGCATCAAGTTTCGCATTTAACTCTTGAATTTGTGCTTGAGCATGTTGCAGACTATTTTGCAGTCTATTCACCAGTGTCTGCAGTTGTCTCGTGTAGGTGACCAAGTTATTGTGTTGTTGTCCCATAACAGCCCGTCTCTTAGATAACTTTTGAATCTGAGATGCCTCCCCTTAGGGTGTTGCATTCTCGTGGTTTCTTGCTAGGACCCGTAGCAGGCTCCTCATAAGTAGGTATCTCAAGTAGACACTTCTCACGTTGGTTTACCATAGCCCAAGGGCAAGATCGGGAAACTCATGGAGATGAATCAGGAACAACCGATTCCTTGCTACTAGCTTCTTATGGTTTCGAATTAGAGTTAGGGGGATTCATTCTTACTTGAGTTATATCATGTTTACATATTTAGTTTGTACTTGTGCCAAAGTGTTGTGTGTGTTTTTCAACATAGAACATATATAAGTTTCAAGTAAACGTTGAGAGTAATGTATGCATCTAAGAGTGACGAACCATGCAATTTGGAGCGTGGTGCCGTTGTGGTTTTTCAATAGAGAACGGTTATAGTCTTGTTTTTCAAAAGTTTTAAACCAAGTTCACTATAAACAATGGCTCTAATATCAATCTGTCACACCCTCAAATTCCACATGTGGGGTTTTACCGTGAGGCATGCGACTGACAAGGATCAAGTCACTAATTATGTTGAACCATTTATTAAAGTTATAAAAACCGTCACAATCAACACGATTAGTGATCAACGTTTAAAAGTCTAAAACATAGTTTAAGTTAACAGCGGAAGCAAAGTTTTAAAAAAATCTAAACACGATTCAAAAACCACTAGATCATACCATAAGTAAAATGTAAGTTTAATGGTCACGACACTCCTCAAATTGCAAGCCTCCGTGTAGTTGTACCTAACGACATGCAAAGCATGCAACATTGTGTCAACATTAAGTTGGCGAGTTCATAATTTTTGTTAAGTGTAGAGTGTAAAGCATACGTTCACATGTAAAAGCATTAAAAGTATGACTCGAATAGCTAACCCTCATCAAGCAACTAAACTGTGTACCGAATGCTGACGTTATCATTTTGTGTCCTCATTAATGTCTATCCACATTAATGTAAATGAGAACGTCAATAGTTCACGCCCAGCTCTCAGCACGGTGTGAGGTTTGTCAAATCTAATAGCGCTATCAACTAATACCCCGCCTACCAACCCGACATACTAATTGGTAAAACTGTAGGGACTTCCAGATAGAGTGTTCGTTTACTTAAGTGTACTACTCCACCTCCGGTGGATAGTATGTTTGTAGTTCCAAATTAGGAACATGCGCGTAGCCCCAACTAGGGCTACCGTAAAAAGTGTTGTCCTAACCCAGGGACACATGCTTTTAGAAAATGTGAAAGGTAATATGAGTGGTCAACCTTAGTTTGCACGACAGAAAAAAATGTGAAAGGTAATAGGAGTGGTCAACCTCATCCTAGTATGTTTATCATTTTAGTTAGTTTAGATTCACGTAATCCTACACGTATTCTAGCACATAGCCATGCTATCACATTTGACATCTAATCAGTCGTTCGTGTAAGTTGGTGCATGTGATCATATCATTACATGTAACACATTCATTGACATTCGCTGATGTTTAAACAATCACTGACACCTTACAGTATCACATATGTACTCTTAAAATATTTAAAAATCACTTTCTTCATGTTTCAGTTTCACATCAAACTTTAAGCAGTTTTATAGAATTTATTTAAAATACTAAACGGACTGGAAAAATTATGATATTTTAATATGATATGACATGTCATTTAGTTCAGGAATGCTTTTGGATTTTTCTCATGACCTAAATACTTACGTAAAACATACACAATTCAATCATCTCGCAAAATGATCCCTAGCAACATAGACTACAAGTATCCACACAACATCAAGAACATTGAGTAAATATAGCCATGATTAGGCATCTAACAAGAATCAAAACTAATACATACAAGGATTACTGAATTAATGAAAAAGAGATATGGATCACTAGAGATGTGAACCGAATAGACTTTAGTCTCGTATCTTCCTGTTCTTCGTTGACTGTAGAGAGGTAGGGGAGGAGTTCTTGCGATCGTAATTTAGGTTTAGGGGTTCTTGGCGGATAACATGCATACATACATACATACATACATACATACATACATACATACATACATACATACATACGTAATGTAATATAAGGGACATGGGTTGGGGCGGTTTGGGGTCATTTGGGCTGCACATCATTTTGGGCCAAAGAGGGTGGTGTGTGGGGTGGTTTAATGTTTAAGGTTTGGGCTTGGGCACTTGGGCCGAAAGTAAGTTAGAGGGATAAGAGGTGGCGGTTTGGGATTAATCAATTTGGGCCACACCTACAAGTTAAGGTTCGGGTTTGGTTTGGTAGTGGGTGTTTAGGTCGGGTTTCGTCATACAGGTTTAGACTACGAACAACTCGATGCGTAACTAAATATTGCGAGTTCGGATATAAATATATCAGATCAACTACGAGAAACAAGTATTACATATTTGCAAATTCGTTACACGTATAAATATATTAGATCATGCAACGTGAAACATGGAGAAATATAACCAAGCTATGAATCAGTAGACGACGCTAACCTCGGAAAGTACGGGTTGTCACATTACGTACCATAAAGTGGGATCTAGTCCGTAACTCAATATTAGGGTTGCACTCTAATTCAGACTCATTATGGACCATAATGTACTTGTCTTACAGTCCGTGAGCTAAATATTAGGGATTGACAAAGAAAAAAATAGATTACTGATCGTGATGGATAGGTTTTACGGTCCATAATCAAAATATTTTGGGTTTCATTAAGAACACTTATATTAGGGATTATAATGGATGAGTCTTACAATTGATTACCCAAAATTTATCAAAATAGTCATTGTTCGTTTCAATCAATTTGTATACATCATAGTAAACAATTGTGGGCGTCCTTATGTGAAATTCTAATTAGTTTAGAACCTCAAATGGTAATATTTCTTTATGATAACACCAGTGCCATAACACCCTAAAAAAAAAACTTAAAGAAAATGAATTTACGAGTTAAAGTTGAACTTACCAACTGAGAATGATATCAATGAATGTCAGTAGCTTAGCTTGATATTGTTTTTTTTATCAAAACGAAACACTAAGGGAACAACTTGAATAACTCGGATTAAAGCTTAAGTTATAACGAAGTATGTGGAAGTCACGCATTCAAGCCCATAGCGGAGTGAGATTTGGAAAACATGGCACCCATAGTTGCCTCCACTTCACAGAGCTACTAGAGCTCGATTACGAACCACAAGATGGGCCCTTTATGGTCCGTAAGCCCAAAACGATGGGTGAGTGCTATTCGTTTCTGGATTAACTAGGTAGTCGATAACCGGTGGCATTACGGATCGTGAGAGAGGAACATTACAATCTATAAGGTGCAAAATTTGATTTTACAATATCAGTCCCTCAACTTATCAATAGTTGATTTTACAAAAGAGAAATACGCGAAAATATCATATATACATATGTACTTGTATACAAAAATACGAGGTGTCACAACTTAGGCATATGAGGTAGATAATGGTCCTTTCCTTTCATATTTGGGTTTAAAAACATTCTGATAATCTAACCACCCACGTTTAGACACCTAAATTTCTTATAACTTGTTGAACATTTCCTCGTGACATAGTTACATAACAAATCTACATATTTTATGTGCCAATTAGGTCCTCAATGTTAATTCATCTACTTAGAGAATATGAACTAATGTGAGTTATGAGTTGTTTAGCAAACCACATGTGTTACGAGCTACGACCGTGACTGTCATACTGGTGCTCCTTGTTTCCACATTTGTTGCAAGCATGCCACTTGGCTTAGGTACTTACTAGTTAATTATTCTCTAGTCTGATTACTTGTTCCCTTGTATCAATCCTCTCTTTATACTCTCTTTTAGCTTACAATGGTCCTTCAAAAGACATGGACTCAATGTTTGACGTTGATCACTCAACGCCAAAAGTTAAAATTTGTTTGGAACAACATTAAGCAATTTTCATACCAATGTAGCTTCTTCAATGGTATACTCGAGCCAATTGCCCTTTGTTACCAGCGTGCTTATCTTCCGACAAAAGCATCGATGGTTTCCCCATCCTTCATCTACAATGCCTCAAAAGAGGCTTTTGCACTCAATGAAGTACAAAAAGATTAACGTCTCCAATATTCTGGGCCTCCTTTTGCTTTGCCAATTATAAAAATATTTCTTCCTATATTGTTTAGAAGAAATTGACACGAGCCATCTTACTTTTTTTTTGCTTCCATGGCCAGCACGTCAACGGGTTCCTTGGTCTCCTAAAACATTAGGCATCCGCAATAGCTTGAATGTTGATTACCCATATTGTATAGTTTGAGGACATAATCCTCAAACATTGACACAACATGTTGGTCGGATCTCTCACCAGACTTATATTAATTGATCACACGGTTCGTCTCTGATTCTTCCCCTTGATACCAATGTTGGTCTGGGCTATCGATCGACAAGGACCAAAACAGAATTTTTGGTTACCACCCCGGTAAACGACCCTTTTATAAATGTTCATTTAACTTGCACAACAAATGTTACACTGACCTTATAGTTATACTAGTTAACCTAATTTTAATCATAACACCACTCAAACTTTATTCAAATAAACATAAAAAATCAATCTAAATTATTTAATTCAAATTTCAACTTTTGTTTCTCATAATCTTCTTATCAGCTCTTCCTTTAGTACAACAGGCTCTTCATAGGGCAAATAGAAAATAGATGCATGGAAATATTGAACTTTGAGTTGTGCTTCAGTTAGTGATTTAAACAACTAGTTGCAGGTTCTTCACAAGATCCGGAGATGTCATAACAAAGTCATCATTCTTCTGCAGAAATCGAGAAAAAAATTAATCAGGACAACCATGTTCCTGTACGGACTTTATATATATTTTTTATCAAAGAAACCCATTAGATAATTCAAGAATTCAAGATGGATGTTAACCTGAGCAATAATAGTAACAAGAAGAGTGGTATCAGCAAATGGCAGGGTGCTGCAACTAATAACAGATAAACCAACTTTTTGCATCTCGCTTAGCACTTTCACTAATGATATGCCGTTTTTCCGGCTGTAGATTTCTACAAGTAGACTGCATTCGGATGTACGCACCTCGATCTCCGGATTGCAAGAGCTGCTACTGTCTTCAAAGTTTGCTTCATATGAACACGAGCCATCATCAGCACTATTACTAAGCCTAGATCTCTTACCCGTTATGGCCGAGTCTTGCATGTTATTTCTCATTGTGCCGGATGATCCCTCAAGTTCCTTCACACGATTTTTAAGTTCTTGGATATAATTAGCCGCGTCTTCTAACACAGTTGCCTTATCCATCTACCATCAAAGGGTTAGTTAGATCATTAACAAACTACATCCAAATATTTCCCCCTTAGATCATTAAATTAATTTAAGGTTTGTGCTAAACTTTCACTACCCCTTTATTTTTACTTGTCGTAAGTTTTTTTTAAGTTGTGAAATCACTAATATTCTATTTTTTTATTCTATAAAAGACAAAGAAGATCTCCTTTATTTGATGTTTTTTGGAAAAGTAAAATGGAAAATACATAGTGTAGGGTACATTTAGCCGACCCCTAATTAATTAATTATTTTCTAGGGTTTATGCGAGGAAGTCGGCGTTAGTACCTTTTTCAGGTCTGGAATGAGTGTAGATAAAGAAATAAACCGCTGAGCCAACTTTTCTCTTCTTTTCCTCTCAGCCAACACATGATCTTGAACCTGAATCGGATTCCTGGTAGCCATCGGAACATTTTTCATACCATAGGAGTCACAAAATGAAAGGAACTCGTCCTTAGGCTCTACATCTCCAAATGATATAGTGAAAGTGTTAGGAGTATCAGAAACTAGCTTTGACTTATGTTTTGTAGTTGTATGTAATTTCTTGCTAATACTATCGGACTTCTTGTAATTAAATGGTTGTTTGACATGGGCTGGTTCTTCAAGGTACTTATGAGTATGAAAAGATTGATCAATAAAAGATGGGGTTTCTGTGTAGCTATCTGATGAGAATGAATCAACACTAAAATCCTCCATTAGATTATGATAAGGTTTGTTCATCTGATATTGATTCATGAAGCCTTGATCTTGCATTTCCTAAAATATGGATTCAACAAACAAACTTAAACAAAATATGTGGATAAATAAATCATAAGTATATATAATATTATGCATGTGTACAGTTAGTAGCTTTTACTTACCAGTTCCGGTAGCCAAGATGTAGGCATATCCATAGCTTTAATATGTGTCACTTCAAATTTAGGCTGTAAGTATTTATAGACCACTTTTAATTAGATATATATACCATACACCACATGATATCGAACATAAGTTTTCAAATCAAGATAACATAATTATGATAGACATGTTCATGATTTGAAGCCAAAATCATGAAAACAATAAATCCGCCTTCACCGTGAACCGAGATGAAATAAAAGTAGTAGCGACAATGAATTACCTTTGAAACTGAAAGACAACTTTTATCAGCTTTTGTTTGGAATATCTATGATTGTCGAGTATAAACCAGAGAATAAATATTTATAGTGTTTGTAGGTAGTTAATTCATGGGGACTTGAATAGTGTTTACTATTCAGCTGAGACACGTGATAGAAAAGTATTTCCGTCTGGAATTGATTCTCTAGTTAAATCACATTTCCCTATTTTTTTATTTTATCTTTCATTTTATGATTCATGCATGGGAAATAATTAATGAATAAATACAGCACACTGTTGTCTAAAGTCTTCTAGTAAACCGTATAATTCCTTTTGTTTATTTAGGCTGTACGTTAGTCATAAATACTGGCGAAAGCAACCCATAAATTAAAGTAATAATCATATATATTAGTCATTCGGTTAGGCTGACAGCGAGAGATTTGAATTAACTGAAAAACCTTTAAACTGTTTGTTGGTTGATATATAAAATTGTACGATACATTTTTTAAATTTTTTTATTGAGGGAACATTAGGAACTAGCTAGACTCAATAAACAATTACCATAATGTATGGTACCTATATTATAAGAATTTTATTTTTTTAAATTAACGCGCAATTAAAAAACACGGTATCTATTAACTTCAGATTCATCATTTTCTTGAAATTGCATTTCAATCAATGTTTTAAAAACCGGTAAATACCGGCCGGTTATACCGGTATTACCATTTCCAGATGTAAATTCGGTACGAAACACCCCGGTAAATAAGTGAAACGGCATAAGGTTTGTACCGGCGGTAAAATCCGGTATACCGGTTTAAAACGTAATACCGGTATTGGCTCAGGGTTATTTTAGTTTGGGTTGTTACTTATTTTTATTATATATGTTACTTATCTAACGTAATTTTTATATATTATGATTATTCATAACTAAAAGTTCTCATTTAATATTGTATGAAACGAAAATAGTTAATGTATTTAGCGCTCAAATGTCTTAAACATATCGTACACTTTTATTTAAAAGAGCTTGTTGGAAAATTGAATGATTTTCGATTATCTTTTGACTTATTTTTTATTATCGATTTACTTTTGGATAATCTTTTAATATGTAATCATGCCTTTTTGGATTAACTTTTGAGTTGATGTTGTAATTTATGAAATTATTGAGGTAGCTAGTCAACCCGGTTGAACCGCTCGGTACAACCCGGTTCAACCGGTTGAACCATTTTTTAGCCTAATCCGGTTTGATTTAAAAACCGGTTTTTAAAACATTGATTTCAATGATGCCAAACACTGAATTCGTATTGTGCATATTGTAACACGGTTTAGACTGTGGACTGAAAGATTCATTGATATTAATGCACTCAAGTGAGTCGGTCTCATGACACGTTGTTGCGGATTCACAAACACAATAAAATGAATCAGTGAACACAAAATTGGAAAACAAAACCGAATTTTGTGGGACACCATGACACTATTTTATTATAGAACTTTCAAAGATTCAATGCATAAACTAAAACCTTTATTTGTATTGTACCTTTACTTGCTTGAGTCAAACTCATATCTAGGACTTTAAACAACTAGATAAACATGCAAATAAAACAAATAAGAATACATAATTAACATAACTAATAATCTAATCTTTCAAACTACTTTTAATTCAATCTTTTAACTTTCTTGATTCTTTCACTTAGGGGTAGGGGTGGTCATCACTCATTACTCATCACTCACTCACTCACAACTTCCAATCAAGTTCCGCCACGTCATCGGGCTTTATTCCATCACTAGTGATGGATTTTAGTGGAAATGCCCATCACTCACCACACCCAACAATTTCCCTCACAACCCAACAATTTCCCTCAAACAACTCAAACAATCACGCGTGATCAGGGGCGGACCTACCTCTTTGGTAGGGGTAACCCCCGCTACCCCTTGGTCGGAAAAAAATTTGGAAAATTAGTGTAAATTTTGGAAAAATTTGACGTTTTTTCGATTTCGTTACGGCTTATTTATAGAATGTTACCCCTTAGTCGGAATCCTAGATCCGCCACTGCGCGTGATGGTGGCCACGCGTTATTAAATCAACGCGTGATGTTAAAGAGTGACGGTGGTGTTTTGTAAAAGATCACACGTTATACAACATCATCACGTGTGGTTTGATGACCGCCCTGGGTGGCCTTATAAACTAAATAGGATCAAATGCCTATAATCTTTCCTTTAATCCTAACTAGATCATGTATGCTTCTCGTCTAGAGTACACTAGGCTCATTATCTTCTTTCTCTTGAACTAAATTTTCTAGCCTCCTCCTCTGTCTTTCGATATGGTACATTTGTATGAAAAATGACCGCACATTCCACATTCATAACATCTAAACTCACTCTTATCAATATTTCCTTAACCAAAACCTCTTCCACATTCACTTTCTCCTCTACCAAAACCTGTTCCTTGACCGCTACCACGACTTTGGATTGTCATAGCCTGACCAAGTTCATATCGTGTATCCTTCCCATTTAGTGACGGATCTAGAAGATTAAATTCAAGGGTATGCAAAAAAAATCAACTTACATCCATACAACGTAAAAAAAAAAATTAGCATACATTCATACAATCAAATACAAAATAGCAACTAAAATTAGTAACTAAACCTAATCTAAAATCCAATTTCGTCCCTTTTATGTTAGAATACCTTTGCATATGGACAATGGCAGAACCATAAACATTTTACTAGAGGGTCATAATAGATTCGTTTTCAATAGATGATAAAGTCGTAATATTAAATTGAGTTCTATTTCCTTCGCATTCATATATGATAATAAAGGAACTGAATGAACAGTTCCTTTATTATTATTAATGACTACTACTTTTAATATTATAATATAAATCTATGATTTTGTTTGGTATTGGTACAAGAAAGTAAAAACCAGCATCAGTCAGGTATAGAAAACGTCAAAAATCGGTACTGAATTGATGTTGAAAATCTTTTAGTTCGGGAATTTCGGTACTGCTATCCGGTACCATTTACTCATCCTTGATCATGGGTGCCGTAGATTTTCTTCAACTTTTAATGATTTCTTTTTTTTTTTTGTTTCAAGGGTAGGGATGTGCTTGGTGCTAACCGATACCAAATCGATACTGGTACCGAAAATACCGATTACGGTACCAGTATATGAAGGTAAACATTGGTACTAGGAAACAGTTCCTTTATTATTATTAATGAATACTACTTTTAATATTAACATAAAATACATCTATGATTTTGTTTCGTATTGGTACAAGAAGGTAAAAACCAGCATCAGTCAGGTATAGAAAACGTCAAAAATCGGTACTGAATTGATATTGAAAATCTTTTAGTTCGGGAATTTCGGTACTGCTATCCGGTACCATTTGCTCATCCTTGATCACGGGTGCCGTAGATTTTCTTCAACTTTTAATGATTTTTTTTGTTTCAAGGGTAGGGATAGGCTTGGTGCTAACCGATACCAAATCGATACTTGTACCGAGAATACCGGTTACGGTACCGGTATATAAAGGTAAAAATTGGTACTAGGAACGCCAAAAGTCGGTACCGAATTGGTACTTAACATCTTTTGGTTCGGGAAATTCGGTACCGGTACCCAGTACCGTTTACTTATTTTTTACCACAGATTTCATACGAAAAACATCATTACCATACAACTTATTTATTGATTTTCTTTCGATTATCTTTTAGTATTTTTTCTACATTTTCTTTTTATCTTGTCAACAGTTACGTACGCAACGCGCTCGTAGTGATTTCAGAACACATGTAAACACAGACTAAATAATAAAAGAAGTTCGCCGCAACACGGCGATGGTGATAAACCTAGTTTTTATAAAGTAATGAAAAAGTTTTTAAGAATACATTACTATGTTTTAGAAAACAATTAATTTTATGATAATAAATTATACCCAAGAATAATAAATCAAATAACACAATATATAAATTATAGAAGTTATAAATAAAATGCTTAAAACCAATATTGAAATGAAATACTAAATTCCCCATAAGTTTTTAGTAATAAACTAACAAATAATACAAAACATCCTTTATTTGAGTTTTTTTTTTTTCCTCAAAATAATGTTGTTGAAAAAAATATTAACCAAAATAATATTCCTTGAAAACTATTTATTAAAATGGTGTTACGTATCTTCCTTTTGTTTTAACCAATGTATTATCCTTCTTTTTTATTTTCCGTATTCAGTTAGTCAATTTATGCATTGATCTTACCCAAAATAAAACAATATCAACACAATTCTGAACGTAGTGTTTATTTTCAAGTTGGGTTTGTAAAACAAATAAAACAAGAGCTTAGAGTTGTATGTTTTTTTAGGAGATACTAGTTTCAAACATTTTGTTTAGAATTTTTATTTTGGTTCCATTTTATTGTCCACTCTATTAGAATATATTAGAAATACTAAATAGTATGATCAACAAAGCAATATTATTTATAAATATTTGATTTTCTCGATAATGATCTGTAAAAGATATATAAAAAGATTTTAAATATTAAATTAATACCTCCATATCTAAAAAAAGTGAAATGAGAGAAATAAAAGATAATCGAGAATGAATGCACATGAAATGGCAATCTGTTCCGACTCGTTTGATTCATGTTTGTTTTAAATAAACGGAAATATATGAATTTAAATGAATAGAAATAAACAAATGTTCACAAACGTAAAGAACGAACACAACATATGTTTATGTTTGTTCGTTAAACAAATGAAGAAAATGTGTTTAATGATTGTTCGCTTCGTGTACAGATCTAGCTAGTATTGATTGAAAAAAAAAAGAGTTATTTAATAAAAAGGAGTTACTGGAAAAAAAAAGTATAATGGATTGATTGGAAAAAAAACAAAGAAATAAAAGAAAAATATTGGATTGATTAAAAAATATAAATATATAATAATAAAGTAAAAAAATTAGATAAGGGATTTCTTAAATTTAAGTATATAGGTGTGTGTAAAAATGTTAATATATAGGTTAAAAAACAAGAGGAAAATAAAAAATATATGAGAAACACTATTTTGATAAATAGTTTTCAAATAACACCAGTTTATTAAATATTTATTTCATCAACATTAGTTTAAGAAAAAACTCTTGTTTGCATAACATTGTGTAGTCAACTAGTATGTCTACTCTGATCTTCTCTTTATTAAATATTTGTTTCATCAACATTAGTTTAAGAAAAAACTCTTGTTTGCATAACATTGTGTAGTCAACTAGTATGTCTACTCTGATCTTCTCTTATTTAATATTATAAAAGTGAAATAACAAATAAAAGGCAATTAAATAATAGGAATTTTAATATGCTTCCGGCTTAGTGTTAAGAAACCCCATGTCAAACTAGATATTAGGTTATTCAAGTTGTATAAAGCTATGTTGCCGACAACCATCATCTTCATCTTCTTATTACGAGTTTTTCGACTTTTTTCTTTCTAATACACGGGGCAGGCAAAAAATATTCTCCCTTCTTTTTATATTTCATCTACTTCATGTAAACAATTTAAGTCAAGGGTATCCTAATACTTTCTCAGGAGTGTCCGATGCATAAAACGTATAAGAAATAAAAACATTTACACTTCGCCAAGAAAGTTGAGGAGTATTCCGAGCAACCCCTAGGATACCCATAGATCCGCCCACGCTTCCTATCCCTTTGCTCATGTGAACTATCCATTGACAGTTTACCTTTGGTAGGTACTTCTTTGGAACTGGATAACTTTCTTATAATTACTTCTTCCTCAAGAAATAAACTAAGACTTTTTAACTTGTCACAATTACCAGGTTTAAGAAAATTTCTCAATTTGATAATTCACGATTAAAAGTCTTTAAATTGCCATAATTACCCGGACACTTAAACAACTACTTATCAAATAATAGAAGCAATGTAACACCCCAAAAATATTAAAATGTGTATGTATACAAATATGATTACTAATTACTAGTAATGAAAGTAAATAATCAAAAACCTATAAAAGATGAAAGGGAAACAAAGATGAGGGACTGAAATTGTAAATGAAGGAAAATTAGTTTAATTATATAACAAAAAAAATAAAAACACTACACACTGATGTGTGTGTGTGTATACGGCCAGAAGCAAGACCAGGGGAACAAGAACACCAAAACCCTTATTCTCAACAAATTGAACAATTGAAGGGCAATTTAGGTCTAGAATCTGTGTCCGGATCAAGAATATCGAACATCCTTACTTGTCTAACACTGAGTAAGTTGCAATTTCAGTTTTTATGATGTTTAACCTTTGGTAAAAATTTAGGATTTAAAACCCATGATCAAATTGATAGATGTTGTGACCTATGGAGGTTGTAATTTAAGTATATGATCAATCCTAACTGAAAAATAATTGATAAAATTTTATGAATTTTTGTGTTGAAGTCATTATGTTTGGATAATGGAAGTGGGTTTTGATGTTTGTATGAGAAACCCCATTGAAGGGGTAAGGTCCCAAAAACCTCATATCAAGCACTTGGGACCATACCACAACCTCGTCTTTTAACCCTTTTTAGACCTTGTGCGGCTGCGCACTAGTCCTACAAGGAGTTTGGAAGAAAGACAGCCGACAACACCTGCGCACTGAAAGGAAAATTATAAGTCCTTGCGCCAATTCTCCATAACAAAGGCATAAAAATCCCAGCAAATACTCCCGCTTAAATAATACCCAGACTTGGATATTATTTACTACACTGATACCACACGATAAGGAGTCACACCGGATTATGGCAATAATCTTCTAGAAGACTCAATCGTGCACCACCAGACGGTTATAACCGTCTGGGCCACGTGTCATCACCCCGTGCTCCCTAAGAAATCACGATGATGGCATGGAATTGGAGAGAAACCTCCACTTGCCCACTTTCCACGTGGCAACTCCCCAGCCTTTGATTAAGATCGCGATTCGTGTGCTCTCACAATCCGATCAAAAGAATTAACGGAGGGAAAGTAACCGCTTACGGAGTTAGCATCTTCCGTTAATATTTCAACAACGAGTTTTCCCGCCCAAACTCCCGGTTATAAATATGAGAGTAATTCAGGTATGAACTCCAAGTTACACTCACTTCATCAATACTTCTTCTTCTTCATAATCACATACTTATTCTCACGCCAGAGTCGGGTCAAGGAGAGAACCTCCCTTCTCCCCTTGACGAGGCTAACGGTGTTCTGTTTTGCAGTATTCACCGGAGAAGAAGACTTGTCCCTTCGAATCAAACGAGAGAGAACCACCCTTTTATGCAGAACCTAACCCCCTGGATAATTTGATTCCGGTCATTTATCCAGTGTTTCTTCATTGGCGCCCACCGATTTCTCTGTTTCATCTGTTTTTTCTCGTATCGATTCGTTTTTCCCCATTCTCTGTTTTCATATGGCAGAGAATTTATCATTTCACCCATCAAGTCCTCGATATGAATTCATGGGTTTTTCAGCCCAAGATCCCTAGATCGAGGGAATCATGGGAACTGACAAAAGCAACAACAGTCATTCAGAACGAATTGACTCCATAGTACAAACAGGAGTTCATAACCGTTCAGATCAACTCTCGGAAGGAACTCCGGAATACTGGTTCAATAGATTCCGGATCACTATGAACCAAATTTTCACAGAAAACATCAGATCTGAGTTACCGAATGCCAGATTTGATACTCTGAAAGAAGCTAAAGAGAAATTTGGCACTACAGTATTGGACCCACAGACAACTAATCAATGGTACATCCAATCTAGTAGTCATGTCGAGATGCTTCGAAACTCAGAAGATACCAAAGAAGCCGGATCCAAACAGATAAACATGGTGCAAGGAGGCCCCTCGTGAAGGCCAAACAAACGAAGCCATAATCAACATTGGAGAGAACAACAAGTTGTATTTCCTGTTGTTCTTGGAGGACCTCAGGAAGACAACTAATCAATGGTATGAAAACACGTCACAACTTGGTGGCAAACAAGGCGGAGCGTAACAAACATTAAGCGGTGGCAAATAATTTTGACCAATTTTGTGGTGGTAAAAAAGGTAGCAAAATATAAAAATGGTGGCTATTTGGTGGCATTAGGGCAATTGACACGGGTGTTTCTGTCACCGTATTTTCGGTGGCAAACTGGTAACAACAAGGAAATTGCTATCATTTTGTAACCAAAAATTACATGACAAAAACCATGTTTTCTAGTAGTGTATAACGTAACTTATATTTTGTTTTAATAAATAATAAATTATTATAATCATAAATATAATAATACTTATTATGATTACGTATCATTTCGATAGCCATAATCATAATCAAATCATATTATCATAATCATATAATATTTTATTTCACTCAAAATTCTATTATAGTGTATCAAATTTAAATAAGTAATAACACTATTATAGTATATCATATTTATAAAAGTAATAACCTCTTATGTTGGTTATGAAGTTAAATTGGCTTATTTCAAGCTTCTTGATTAAGAGAAGCGTTCGTTCTAGATAAATATTTACAGGACATTAGTTAGTTTACGAACTTACCACTAGTTTCAAAAGAATGTACATATTATACCATACTAACTTACAATCCCGTGTATTACACGGGTTAAATGACGAAAAAATGTAAATTATAAACTTGTATATAATCCTTGTCAATGAAATGACTTATTTAGATAAAATAGTAAAACAAAAGAATAGTTAATTTTCGCTATTCAAAATAATTTTCTAAGTTTTCACTTCTCTTTTGAGATACTACAATCCGTTTTATTATGTCTTAAAAAGAAGTAACATTAGAAAATAAAAAAAAAATAATGATCATAAAATTGTAAGTATTTTTTAAAAAAAATTATAAGTTATGAGGTTATGGTAAATGAATTGTAATTAAATTCTACTATGTATATTAATGATGTAATAAATACTTTGATATAAATACTATTTTTAGATATATGGATCATGAGATAAGATACGAATATCATCATTGTATAGAAATATTACATATTAAGAAAATCATACTACAAATAAAGTATACGTTTAAAAAAATAGGACTAAAGTTTTTTAAACTATAAATTTGAGTGTCTACAACAACAAGTGGAGACCTGTTGGTCCTTGCGCAATCCTCCACATAGGCGCACCATGCGGTCCACTTCATAGATAAACCATGTGGAGCCACATGCCGTGGCTTGGTCGAACCAAGCCTCCGCAATTTCAGAATTCCCCAGGCGAATTGTATCGCAACCCCCGATCCCACCCCGGGAGCGGGAGCCACGAGCATGAGCCGGTGGTACCGGTGTTTATTAAATTTGCAGCGGAATTAAAACATCAGGATCGTAGTTAGGAAATAAATTCAGCGTTTGCAAAACACCAAACTTTTTATATTAAACAAATGGGATAAAACTTGATGCGTGTCGTGTGTTATAGGTTTATATATATATTTTAAGTCCTTTTACACTTTTAGCCAAGTTTTAAATTTATAAAACACGATATTTACTAACACTAAACACACATATGGGCAAGTGCACCCATCGTGGACGTAGTATAGTGTTGGTAAGATACCGAGGTCGTCCAAGGACACAAGAGCTTTTAGTACCGGTTTATCCTCAACGTCTAATCAAATCAAAAAGTAGAAAAAAGGTTTTTTAAACTAGAAAAATAAAACTAACTAAAATGCTGAAAAATAAAATAAAAGTAAAAACAGATAGACAAGATGAATCACTTGGATCCGACTCGTGTGTAGTGTAACCTTTGATTATTTCCGCACTTTTGCACTTTTTAAGAGATTATCTTAGTTATTGTAGTAGGCCCCTCTTTTGAAGGTGACGTTACCCTCAACCCAGTAGTTTGAGTCAGCAAGGATACAATCCTAAAGGGTCGGATTATTGAAAGATAATTAATTAAGTTATTAATGCATAATGTGGTAGGCCCTTCTTTTGAAGGTGACGTTACCCTCGGCTAAGTAGTCTGAGTCAGCAGGGATACAGTCCTAAGTAGCCGGGTTAAAGTTTTAATAGTAGCTTACTTATGAGGGGATTAAAGAGTTTGGACCCCCGCCATCCAATACCGGTGGGTATTGAAGGAGGTCCTACTAAATTTGACCCAGGTCCTTTGCAGGATCTATACACTGAACAATGGCAAGACTCTTACCAAACCGTTCCCTTAACCCCCGACAAGGTAGCCAACATATCTCCATATAGACCGTGGAGATATGAATGGTGAAAATATTTTTTTTATATAGACAGTAAAATAATGCCAAGACACTACGGACAAACGATAAGGAAGAATCACCTTCAACATAAGAAACTAGTTATTAAAGTCATTAATACATAACCAAATAAAAAGTGCGAAAAGATTAAAAATAAAAAGTACTACACTAAACACTTGTCTTCACCAAGTGATGTAAGAGACTTAGGCAAACATGGCCTTTGGTTGTCAAGAACTCTTACGATGAATCTTGGATCCCGAGATGACTCACACACTCTATGATCGATGATGAATGATGGTGGTGGATAATGGTGTTGTGATGGTGGTGGGTGGTGGGTGAAGTGTGAGAGAGGTGGTGTGCCAAGGGATGGTTTGCAAATGAGCCAAGCACCCCTATTTATAGCCTGAAAAGCAGCTCGGGCACGGCCCCGTGTCCATTGGGCACGGCCCCATGTCCATCCTCCTTCTCTTTCTTCATTAAGTGCAGTTTCTCTGCATTAGTTGACCATGCCCCCATGTCCGCTGAGCACGACCCCGTGTGCAGAAGCGTATCTGTACTATCAAGATTTCCCTCTGCGAATCTTAGAGTTGATCATGGCGCCGTGTCCGCTGGGCACGCCCCAGTGGTGGGTGATAGAAGCTTCTACAACTTTGTCTTTTCTGCTGACACTTGGGCACGCCCCCGTGCTCAGTGAGCACGGGGCGTGTTCAGTCTTCTGTTCTCATGTTTTTGCTTGGGAAGATGCTGTCGGGGGGTGGGGAATGTCACGTTTGTTCCTTTTCTTGTATTTATGTTAGATTTAGCTGCCTTTTTGCTTCTTTTGTTCGTTTGAGCTCATTTAATCCTGAAATTACAAAAGGAAGACAAAAACACACTTTTTTCCAACATTAGTACTAAAAAAGGGTTAGTTTTATGCCACAATTGATGTAATTTATATGTTGCATTTTGTGCACATCAAATACCCCACACTTGAATCTTTGCTTGTCCTCAAGCAAAACTCTTTATAATGTGGCTTCACACTCCCAAATGGAATGGGTAGAAGAGAAGGGTTTTGGGCTTGTCATAGAGTGTCGGGATTTTTAAGATTCTTTATTAAGTTTTATTTTTATTTATTTACAATCCTATTCGTCATGATTTATTTAAAACATTTCATAAGATAAATTACTTATTAGGGCAAAACATGCCTTTTTAAAATTCCATTTATATACAAGTTCACATACCTCACGAGGGATCACTCAACACTCGGCCGAAGATGTATTTTAGTGAATCTCTCGAGAGCGGCATGGAACTTTCTCCTACCATAAGCTTGCCAAACAATCAATCCTCCTCCTTTTTAACTATACACCTTTGTAAGTATCAAGAGGACTTTTGGGGTGAAGGGTTAGGCTTGGGCTAATGGTAGGTGGTTGGGTTAGTGGTTAGTAAAAGGGCGAAAGGCGTAAAAAGCGTCGGTTTTCGGAAGACTTTTTATTTTTCATAACTTTTTATTTTGATGAAGTATTTCTTTTAAACAAAGTTCTTTTTGATAAACTTGTTTGTTTATTTCTTTTGGCTTCATCATCATCATCATTTTTTTTTTTTCATAAGCAAGTCATAAGAAAAACTCAGCCTTGTTACTAAAATAAAGGGTTTAAAATGAAAAAGGGTTTTGGTGGGTAAAAAGGTGTTTGTTTTGGGTTAAGAAATGAAAAGGTTTAGGCTCAAAGGGGTTAACTAGGGGGATTTTGGGTAGGTGGTAAAAAAAATAACAATGGTGTAGAAATGAAAAGGGGTTAGTCCTAATGCCTCCATCATTTACTTACTCGGGTTTAAGTTGGTAAGGACCGGGAATGTATTGTCGTGGCAAGTTCTAGAGTCGTAAGAACCAAGCGGCTATTCACACAAGAAACGAAAAATGAGCATTTAGTTTAAAGATATGTATTTGTGTGCTCAATAAAGGCTCAAAACTCACTTTTTGTGGGAATGGGTTTTTATGTGATCAAGTATATATAATCAAATTTTAACTAAACTTGTCATGCCGTTTCATAATTTTCTTATGTTAGTTCTTTTTATCACGACGCTATCGGTTGTAAATTTGTAAAAATATAACCTTTTTTTTAGAACTTGAAATTCCCAAATTAAACCTAGACAAGTAAAAAAAAATGATAATTTTTTTGAAAAAAAAATTTGGGATGATTAGCAGTTCCAATAGAGTTTTGTGTAAGGCTTGTATTTAGGACTTGCAAGATTCAAGGTTTTAGCATCCCCCCCCCCCCACACTTAAATTACACATTGTCCTCAATGTGTCTTAAAAATAAGTTTTTAGGTTGATTTAATGTGTAAAAAGGTGTGAAAAAGCAAAATTTATGTTGCTGGGCGTCTGGACACGGACCCGTGCTCAATGAGCATGACCCCGTGTTTAGAGTGCCAGTAACGAAAACTTACAGACGGTGGACACGGGGGCGTGTTGGCTGGGCACGACCCCGTGTCTGGCAAAAATCTGTAGAATTAAACAAACAACAAGTCTGGGGAAGTGGGCACGGGGGCGTGTTGGTTGGACACGACCCCGTGTAGTGCAAAGGTGAAAAACAGGTTTCTGGCTCCAGTTTTCCTGTCCCGGCTTTAGTAGCACTAATGTTTAGTGCTCTAAGCCTCGTATGTGCCTGTTTTATCAATAAACACTACACCAAACCATAGCAATCATCCTAAATTACCATAGTTCAACACCCACATCACAAAGTTAAAAAGAAAAACAAATGCAGAAAGTAAAAAAGAGTTAAAGGAAAGTAAATTGTTCAACACACGGCACGCAGACCGGAAATTGTTCAAGATAAAAGAGGATTAACCTGTGGGACCTCCTACCAGCTGCTCCTGCCTCTTCTCCACCCGCCTAGTCCATGTCCTCATCCTCATCATCACTTCCTCCTTCGTGCCCCGCCATGTACTCCCGGATATTCCCGATGTCATCCTGAATGTCGGAGATGTTTCTCTCAATTGCTCCGACCCGGGTGTACGTGTTGCTCGCCATGTTATAGGTGTTCCTGGTGCACATGAGGTTTTCCTGCAACAAATCATGTAAACTTTGGAAGTTAGGAAAACCGCCTCCTTGTGAGGAGGATTGGCCTGGATCACCATGGGGCTGGTGTTGGTATTGAGGAGGTGGTTGGAACTGTGGAGCGTGAAAGACGAGTGCCTCTTGCGGGTTCCATGCATGCCCTTGGACTCGTTGGAAGCTAACCGACCCGTCTTCGGCTTCATAGATCAAGTTCATGGAGCGGCAAATGTGTATGTCCACTCTTCCCGACCATGGGCTCCTTTGGAAAGACCGAGGCATGTTCACGAAGCGCTTGAAGAGACGGTAAATCCACCCATCGAAGAAGATAGGGGTTGGTGGAGTAGCAAGCCGGTTCCAATGCATGTTTCAGAGCAAGAGGTACGGAACATCGAGGTGTCTGCGGGTATGAATGCAATGAAGAACTATCAGATCTCTCAGCCCAACAACACCACTGCTATCATGCCTTTGACTAAGAGAGTAGGTGATGACCCGATGGATGGAGCGGTAGAGAGGGTCCCTCAACCTAGTGCTCTTAGTGCTGCTTGGGTTGATTGCCCATCTCCTATTTGAGCCCAAGCGGCTTGGCGTTCGTTTTCTGATAATTCTCGTAACCCTCCGGTGTTTTCTTCATTACCCACATCTTCTTCAGCATACAACCCCACCATCGACCCAAACTGTGCCATCGAAATTGAGTACTTGGTTCCCCCACATCAGAATTCTACCCCTCATTATCAAATGGGTCGCACCTTGAATTGAACACGAATGTGCTATCGAATTCCAGAGTAAATTCGGGGACCGAGCAAAGGCGAGTAGTAAGAGCGACTCTCAGCGGCCCGGTGACTAGGTTGTTGAAGCGGTCCCATTGGTTCACTAATCCCAAAAGATCCGTGCACACTTGTCTTGGGTATTCCTCCGGTCTGGTTCGACGCATGTCGTATCTTGTTTAGCATCGAGCTCACTTGCATTGAACCTTGTGAATTTCTTCGACAGCTAGCTGGACACGGCCCCGTGTTCAGCGGACACAACCCTGTGTCCAGGCGTCTGTTACTCAAAAACTTCATGTTTCGACCCGGTCCTGAAAACTTGAAAATTTATGGTCCAGTAGGTGCGGTTTCCCCCAAAAATGAAACCCCAAGTGCTGTTTTTCCAAAACAAACCGTTTACCCATTCAATTTTATCTTTTTCGGTTCAAAAACAAGGGTTTGGGGTTTTTGTGATAAATCGAGTGAATCTATGAACAATACATGTGGATTTACTTCCTATAACATTAATCTAAACTAATGCTAACATATTTATGCAAAAATTTGAGGTTCGATCCGGATGAAGTTCAAGAAACCTAGATTTTTCCCCAAATTTTTGATGTTTTAACTACATGCAAGTGCTTAATCTAACTACTAATGATGATAGAATCATACCTTAATGTTGTTAGAAGTAGAGGAGACGTCGAAATTCCGCGGAAAAATCGCCTGAACCAGAGAGTTTTCGGGGAAACGGGGCGTGTGGAAATGAAGAAACTGTTTGGAAAAGGGATTTTATCCCGACAGTCGCGCGGACACGGCCCCGTGTCCAGCGGACACGGCCTTGTGCCGAGCGAAATTATTATCTTTTTTTATTTTTTTAGTGCTCGTGTGAGTGCCCTGTTTTCCCAAAACTTGGTTAGAAGACTTACCGATTAAGATGTCATCCCGTTTGTTCGTAACTTACTAGGTATGATGTTGATGCTTTTACTCTTCGACCGTTTGAAGCGAGATTTCTTCCTCTTCATCCTCAATGAATCCTTGATAGAGTTTCAGCCGTTGGCCATTGACTTTGAATGGAATTCCATTCCGAGATTTAATTTCTACTGCACCGTGTGGGAAAATATGGGTGATGGAAAAAGGTCATGACCACCTAGACTTTAATTTACCAAGAAACAATCGCAGTCGTGAATTAAACAATAGAACCTGATCTCCTACTTGAAATTCATTAGGTTTAATGTGTTTATCATGCAAATATTTCATTCTTTCCTTATAAATTTCAGAGTTAGAATATGCATAATTCCTTAATTCGTCTAATTCGTTTAAATGAAAAAGTCGATTTTTACCTGCAAATTCTAAATCTAAGTTTACATTTTTAATTGCCCAGTAGGCTTTGTGGGCTATTTCTACTGGCAAATGACAGCTTTTTCCATAGACGAGCTTATATGGGGTTGTAGCTATTGTTGTTTTATAAGCAGTTCGAAAAGCCCATAAAGCATCATCTAATTTATCGGCCCATTCTTTTTTATTTAACCCTACGGTCTTTTCAAGTATTCGTTTTAAACCTCTATTAGTCACTTCGGCTTGTCCGTTTGTTTGAGGGTGATATGCTGTTGAGACCTTGTGATAGACCCCATATCTTGTTAAAAAAATTTCAAGTTGATGATTACAAAAATAGGTTCCTCTATCACTTATTAATGCTTTAGGTGTGCCAAAACGAGAGAATAATTTTTTCAGAAATCTTACCACGACTCTTCCAGCGTTTGTTGGAAGTGCTTCGGCCTCGGCCCATTTAGACAAGTAATCTACCGTCACAAGTATATATTTGTTTCCTTTTGACGGTGGTAAAGGTCCATAAAGTCGAGTCCCCACCAGCAAAAATTTCATAAACAAGAATGCCATTTTGTGGCATTTCGTTTTCGAAAGAAATATTACCTGATCTTTGGCAAGCGTCACATGTCTTAACAAGACTTTGGGCGTCTTTGTAAATGGTAGGCCAATAAAATCCTGAATCAAATACCTTTCATGCGGTACTAGCGGCACCATGATGTCCTCCGTATGGACCTTCATGACAATGGCGGAGAATTCTTCTTGCTTCGCTACAATATACGCACCATCGGATGAGTTGTTCGGCACACATTTTGAAAAGATAAGGATCTTCCCAAAAGTAGTGCTTTACATCAGCAAAGAATTTCTTTCTTTGATGATGTGGCCACCCTTTGGCGACTATACCGCTAGCTAGGTAATTAGCATAGTCGGCATACCATGGTTCTTGTCTTTATTCCACCATTTCTAGGGACTCTGTTGGAAATTTTTCGTTGATTTGCTCATCCCTGGTTGCCTCCAAAGCTGGGTCTTCTAAGCGCGAAAGATGATCTGCTGCGGTGTTTTCGGCTCCTCTTTTGTCTTTGATTTCAATATCAAATTCTTGGAGGAGTAGGATCCACCGAATCAAACAGGGTTTAGCATCCTGTTTCTTGAAAAGGTATCGAATGGCTGCATGATCTGTATAGACTATTGTTTTAGAAAGAACAAGATAAGAACGAAATTTATCAAAAGAAAATACCACAGCTAGTAACTCTTTTTCAGTTGTTGTGTAATTTTCTTGTGCATCGTTAAGTGTTTTACTAGCATAATAAATTGGGTGAAAATGCTTTTCTTTTATTTGTCCGAAGACTGCTCCGACTGCAAAGTCACTTGCATCACACATGATTTCGAAAGGTAATTTCCAATCAGGCGCTATCATGATAGGTGCATTGACTAGTATTTCCTTGAGTGTTAGGAATGCTTGATTGCAATCCTTGTCAAAGATGAAAGGGGCATCTTTTTCAAGTAATTTTGTTAGAGGCCTTGAAATTTTAGAAAAGTCTTTGATAAACCGCCTATAAAATCCGGCATGCCTTAAGAAACTTCTGATTGCTCTAACGGAGGATGGTGGTGGTAATCGAGAAACAGTGTCTATTTTTGCTCGATCAACCTCCATTCCTTCGCTTGAGATTTTGTGACCGAGTACTATTCCTTCCGTGACCATGAAATGGCATTTTTCCCAATTAAGGGCGAGGTTAGTTTCCTCACATCGGGATAGCATTCGTTCAAGGTTATCGAGACATTGGTCGTATGAATCTCCGAATATAGAAAAGTCGTCCATGAAGACTTCCATTGTCTTTTCTATCATGTCATGGAAGATGGACACCATGCAACATTGGAAGGTTGTGGGGGCATTACATAGACCGAATGGCATGCGTCGATAAGCAAAAGTTCCATAGGGACATGTGAATGTTGTCTTTTCTTGGTCTTCGGGTGCTATCGGGATTTGAAAGTAACTTGAAAAACCATCCAAGAAACAATAAAATTTATGACCGGATAATCTTTCTAACATTTGGTCGATGAAGGGTAAAGGAAAGTGATCTTTCCTTGTTGCTTCATTTAACCGTCTATAATCTATACATACTCTCCATCCTGTGACGGTTCTCGTTGGTATTAATTCATTCTTTTCGTTAGCTATTACCGACATACCTCCTTTCTTTGGTACTACTTGGATGGGACTTACCCAAGGACTATCGGAGATAGATAAATAAGTCCGGCGTCAAGTAATTTGATGACTTCGTTTTTAACCACTTCTTGGACATTTAGATTTACTCTACGTTGTGGTTGTATTACCGATTTGTAGTCATCACTCATTAAAATTTTGTGCATGTACACGGAAGGACTTATTCCTTTAATATCTACAAGCTTCCAAGCGATCGCATTTTTGTGTTTTTTCAAAAGTTTAATTAATTTTTCTTTTTCTATACTACTTAACTTAGATGAAATAATTACAGGTGATTTACCATCTTTGTCTAGAAAAGCATATTCCAAACCTTACGGAAGTTCTTTGAGCTCAAGAGGTGGGTCTGTAGGAGACTCCTTATTTGGTTGCTCATTTTGATCAAGAACTTTAAAAGTTTGTTCTATGGCGACCTCTTCTTCAACAAAGTGGTCAATCTTTTCACTTGTATCGGGTGGTTTATCTTCATCTTCAATTAGGGGGTCATCATTGCCGAAAGGATATTTCATTGAACGCTCAAGATCTATGCTCCTTTTGAATGCCCCTAATTGAAGAGATAGATTGTTGTACCTCCGGTTTTTCAGAGCTTCATGGGTTTTTACAAAAGGTCGTCCCAACACTGGAGGAGCGTCATCGAGGATGACAAAGTCGGTTGGGATCACCATTTGATTTGTTTGAACTAAAACATCCTCAACTCCACCAATTGATTTTATTATTTTCCGATTGGATAGAAAAATGGGTATTTGAAGTGGAGAAAAATCACTAATACTCAATTTTCCGAAAATGTAATTAGGCATTATGTTAACACAAAGATCTTTATCAATCGTGACATTACTAATAAAGGAATTTTGAAAAAAACATGGAACCGGTATAATGTTGATTTCAAATGGATCTTCTTTTATTAGCGAAGTTTGATCATTAGTTAACTTAATACTTACCGTTTCGTCAATTTTAGTGTTAGTGTTTAACTCTTTTAAAAACTTAGCATGAGTGGGCACTAAACAATGATTTTCAAAAGAAGGTGACAAGAGATTAATTTCTTCAAATTAGACTCTTTTTGGATTTTAACGTTGACGGACTCACCTTTTTCGTTGTTTAACTCATGTGTCGGTTTTTCACTTATTTGTTCTTCCATTTTTACCTCTTCAACTATCTCTTCTTTATTACAAGTTAGTTCTTCTCTTGCGCGGGACTCCTCTTCCCTAGCGCGAGATTCTTTTTTGTAGCGCTCGATAGTTTTAAAGTGTTCTAATATCCTATCGGTTACTTCGGTGATAGAGTAAGGATCGGGATTTTCAAAGCTTGAATCCGGATGTTCGATCCTTGGTTCCTCATAGTACTCATATGAAGTAGATGGTTCATACCATCGTTCTTCATTGTAAGTATATGATGGATAAGGGTCGTAATTTTGTTCTTCATAATACTCATATGAGGTGGGTTGTTCACGCCATAATTCCTCATAATAAGCATATGAAGGTGGTGGCTCATATCTTGATTCCTCAAAGTATGAGTATGAAGGCTCATACCTTGGTTCATTAAAATATAAGTATGAGGGAGAAGGTTCATACCTTTGGTCTTCATAGGATGTGTATGAAGTCGATGGCTCGTACCTGGGCTCCTCATAATAGGTGTATGAAGTGGATGGTTGAAATGAGTCATAATATTGTACCGAGTGCGGGTTACCATAATTAGTACAATAGTCTTCCCTATAATCATCCTCCTCATAGGTGTAGTTGTAGCCTCCTGAGTATTGATCCATAAGAATCACTCAGCAGACCACAACAGAGTCTCGAGACCAGAAAACAAAAATAAAAACAGAAAAAGAGGCTAGACACGGCCCCGTGTTCAGTGGACACGACCCGTGTTCAGGGTCTGTATATGGGCGTTTGAATTAAAGTTACTGGTTTTATGCAGCACGGGGGCGTGTTCAGTGAGCACGGCCCCGTGTTCAGACTCTGTATCTGGGTGTTTTTATGAAAAATATGTAGCACGGCCCCGTGTTCAGTGAACATGGCCCGTGTTCAGGCTACTGTAAATGCAAACTATACTAAAATGCAGAAAAATGTGCGTGCGTTTTGAAAAAGTTTTGAAAAACTGATTAGGCCGTCGATTTCAAGCTTTCTTAAAATCCTTGTATCCCCGGCAACGGCGCCAAAAACTTGATGCGTGTCGTGTGTTATAGGTTTTTATACATATTTTAAGCCCTTTTACACTTTTTAGCCAAGCTTTAAATTTATAAAACACGATATTTACTAACACTAAAGACACATATGGGCAAGTGCACCCATCGTGGACGTAGTATAGTGTTGGTAAGATACCGAGGTCGTCCAAGGACACAAGAGCTTTTAGTACCGGTTTATCCTCAACGTCTAATAAAATCAAAAAGTAGAAAAAAGGTTTTTTAAACTAGAAAAATAAAGATAACTAAAATGCTGAAAAAAAAAATAAAAGTAACAACAGATAGACAAGATGAATCACTTGGATCCGACTCGTGTGTAGTGTAACCTTTGATTATTTCCGCACTTTTGCACTTTTTAAGAGATTATCTTAGTTATTGTAGTAGGCCCCTGTTTTGAAGGTGACGTTACCCTCAACCTAGTAGTTTGAATCAACAAGGATACAATCCTAAAGGGTCGGATTATTGAAAGATAATTAATTAAGTTATTAATGCATAATGTGGTAGGCCCCTCTTTTGAAGGTGACGTTACCCTCGGCTAAGTAGTCTGAGTCAGCAGGGATACAGTCCTAAGTAGCCGGGTTAAAGTTTCAATAGTAGCTTACTTATGAGGGGATCAAAGAGTTTGGACCCCCGGCATCCAATACCGATGGGTATTTAAGGAGGTCCTACTAAATTTGACCCAGGTCCTTTGCAGGATCTATACACTGAACAATGGCAAGACTCTTACCAAACCGTTCCCTTAACCCCCAACAAGGTAGCCAACATATCTCCATATAGACCGTGGAGATATGAATGGTGAAAATCTTTTATTTTATATAGACAGTAAAATAATGCCAAGACACCACGGACAAACGATAAGGAATAATCAACTTCAACATAAGAAACTAGTTATTAAAGTCATTAATACATAACCAAATAAAAAGTGTGAAAAGATTAAAAATAAAAAGTACTACACTAAACACTTGTCTTCGTCAAGTGATGTAAGAGACTTAGGCAAACATGGCCTTTGGTTGTCAAGAACTCTTACGATCAATCTTAGATCCCGAGACGACTCACACACTCTATGATGGATGATGGATGATGGTGGTGGATGATGGTGTTGTGATGGTGGTGGGTGGTGGGTGAAGTGTGAGAGAGGTGGTGTGCCAAGGGATGTTTTGCAAATGAGTCGAGCACCCCTATTTATAGCCTGAACAGCAGCTCGGGCACGGCCCCGTGTCCATTGGGCACGGCCCCGTGTCCACCCTCCTTCTCTTTCTTCATTAATTGCAGTTTGTCTGGATTAGTTGACCATGCCCCCGTGTCTGCTGAGCACGACCCCGTGTGCAGAAGCGTATCTGCACTATCAAGATTTCCCTAGATTCTGCGAATCTTAGAGTTGACCACGGCCCCGTGTTCGCTGGGCACGCCCCCGTGGTGGGTGATAGAAGCTTCTACAACTTTGTCTTTTCTGCTGACACTTGGGCACGCCCCCGTGCTCAGTGAGTAATGGGCGTGTTCAGTCTTCTGTTCTCTTGTTTTTTCTTAGGAAGATGTTGTCGGGGGGTCTGGGATGCCACGTTTGTTCCTTTTCTTGTATTTATGTTAGATTTAGCTGCCTTTTTGCTTCTTTTGTTCATTTGAGCTCATTTAATCCTGAAATTACAAAAGGAAGACAAAAACACACTTTTTCCAACATTAGTACTAAAAAGGGGTTAGTTTTATGCCACAATTGATGTAATTTATATGTTGTATTAGTGCACATCAAAAACCCATATTTCACTTATAATATTTTTATAGGGATAACCCCTAGTTTGCTGAAAATATAACTTCTTCTTTTATTCAGGTAATTTATAGCCACTTTATTTAAGCGTTAGTGCTCCATAGCTGGCTTCTAGTAGCTTCCCATCAAGTTACCTGAAATGTGTTTTAAAAATATTTTATCAGCAAGAAATATTGGCAAGTACATTCCATTTTATAAAAAGACACAGTGTTATACGTTACAGCATCAAGAGTTTTTACATTTGTTTATATCTACCAATTTCTCAAACAGTATTGCTACTGGGGCACCATTTCCCCGTGCTTGTGGTCATGCTAATATTGGCTAACTCTTTGTCCAACATTAACGAGTGTCAAGTAATGTATACAAAACCCCACATACCGATAGTAGTTGTAGAATACAAAAATTAATCACTGTAATTATAACTGATAAACATTTAGGGTTTTGTAAAGAATTTTAAATATAAAAGTATCACAAAATGTGATAAAAGGAGAATGACTCACATTGTAAACTTAGGTATTTCTATTAGCTTCCTGGAAGTATTTTCTGCTAATATTCTTGAGTTCCTATTAAAAATATACAATGCACGCATGTTAGTATAATAACCCAATTCAACTTTATTAATACGTCACGAGACGAAACCCCAGCGCTTTGGCATCAGTTGCTGGGTTCTAGATCAATCGGACAGGGTATCGGATTAGTGACCAGGGGTTAAAACACTTACAACGGGGCAGAGCTTCGTAATTTAGGGGGGTATTTTAGCTATTATTTTCGTGCTATATATGTTGAGAGAAGAAAAGAAATGAACGACTTTGAACTGTCGAATGTCTGCTCAATTTAAAGGATTTTCGGGAGCATGTCGCGCCCCGCGACCGCCCCCCTCTCTTCCTTTCGCGCCCCGCGAGGGCACCCTAGCTATGGCTAGGGTTGCCTGGTTGGCACCTAGGTGTGCCACATGGCTGACATGTGGCGTCAAAACGTTTCTGGCAAGTAAAGGGGTGTCGCGCCCCGTGACCGACCCACCTTAAGCCTGTCGCGGCCTGCGACGGGTATAAAAATTTTGATTTTTCATTTTTAATTAAAATAAATGTTACGTGGTTTTGGTTTTTTGATTACGGAGAATTATAGGGTGTTTTTAAGGGATGTTACATCCTCCCCACCTTGTTTTAAATCTCGTCCTTGAGATTCACTGGAATAGGTATGGATACTTCCTTTGCATTTCAGACTCTAGCTCCCATGTGTATTCGGGTCCTCTCTTTGAATCCCACTTTACTTTGACCAGAACTAATCTCTTGTGTTTGAGATTCTTGATCTTTCTATCTTCAATATGAATAGCCTTCTCTACAAACGTAAGTTTTTCATTTACCTCTATATTCTAAAGAGGTATAACCAAGGATTCATCAGCTAAGCATTTCTTGAGGTTACATACGTGAAATACATCTTGTATTCCTGCCATCTCTTCTGGTAGTTGTAGCTGATAAGCTACTGGCCCTATTTGTTTGATAATTTGAAAAGGTCCAACATACCTTAAGCTTAACTTTCCTTTCTTACCAAATCTTATGGCTCATTTCCAAGGAGAAAATTTTAATTGTACCTTGTCTCCAACTTGAAATTCCAATGGTTTTCGCCTGTTGTCTGCATAGCTCTTCTGACGGTCCTGTGCTACTTTCAGTCTTTCCTTAACTTGAATAATTTTGTTTCTTGCAAAATTTCAGGACCTGACAGTTGCTTTTCTTCGATCTCTGACCAACATACTAGTGTTTGGCATTTTTGTCCAAAGAGTGGTTCAAATGGTGCAGTATTGATGCTTATATGATAGCTGTTGTTGTAAGAAAATTCTATTCAATGTAAGTGATCATCTCAATTTCCTCCAAAAGCTATCACACAGGCTCTAAGCATATCTTCCATAGTTTAAATTGTCCTTCACTTTGTCCATCTGTTTGAGGATGATAGGTTGTACTTAGATTTAATCTGGTTCCCATTGCTTTTTGGAAACTTGTCCAAAAATAAGAAGTAAAACGACTGTCTCTGTCAGACACAATATGTCACAACCCCCGACCCCTACCCTGAGAGCGGGAGCCGCGAGCCAGTCAACTAGTGGTATCGGTGTTTATTAAATATGCAGCGGAAAACTTTCATCAGGACCGTAGTTAGGAAATATTTATCAGAGTTTAAAACACCATATTTCTTATAATAAACAAGTGGGATAAAAACCCATATTTGATTTAGAATACAAATTATAGGGATAAACCCCAATTATTGAAAACAAAGTCTCCTTTTTATTTAGGTAACTTTTATAGCCACTTTTCTAAGCCTTCAGTGCTCTCCAACTGGCTTTTATTGGCTTCACACTAAGTTACCTGAAACACGTGTTTAAAACATTTTATCAGCAAGAAATACTGGTGAGTGAATCCTAGTTTAATCAAAACAAGTTTTATCATTTTACAGCATTGAGGGCAATCTCGCAATTACATTTGCTTATATCTCTACTTTAATTACCACCCACGGTACTGTCAACCCGACTTGTGGTCTTGATACTACTCATAGTGTAGTAACAAATTTTGTATACAAAACCCCAACATACCTACGATAATTATAGAATTACAAATACTCAATTACTGTGAAATATAACTTAAAACATTTGAGGTTTTGTAAAAACAGTTTGCAAAAAGGAGGATTACTCACATTGCTAATTTAGGTATTTTCCTTATGACTTCCTGGTTATAATCTATTAATTAAACAATGCACACGCGTTAGTATAATAACCCAATTTACATTAGCTATATCCCTCTCCCCGAGACAGGACTCCAACAACTGAGTCAGGCAGAGCCTTGACATGCGTTACGGAGCACTAGATCAATCGGGCAGAGTAACTAATACGTAACCGGGGTTATAATACTTACAACGAGGCAGAGCTTCGCTTTTTAGTGGGTATTATGCCCGGGAATTATTTTAGCTATTCAGAAGTTGAGAGGATTTTCGAGAAATGAAAGAATTTCAACTGAAGCCTGAGGCCCCTATTTATAGTTCTGATCGACCACTCTCTCGCGGCCCGTGAGAGAGAATGCTTTGGCCTTCGTGGCCCGCGACTAGGGTAGAGTACGGCGTAGCTGTTTCGATTCAACGTATCTAGACCTGCCATGTGTCGACACGTGGCGGCCTGAGTGTCCGGCAAACAATCGAGCCTCGCGGCCCGCGAGAGACGAGACAAAGGGCGTCGCGCCCCGCGAGCGACCTTAGGATTTTGTTTTTTTTTATTTTTATTAATATAAAAGGTATACGGGCTTGTTTATCGCATACGAGGTATATTTTAGGATGTGCAGGGGTGTCAGGGGTGTTTTAGGAGGTTTGGTATACTAGTTAGTAAAATATGTAATGCACATTTAATGAATTCAATTTTCATTTGTTGTATCATGCATACGTATTTTCATATTTCTAATGTTAAGTTAGTTTTATTATTTTATTATTATTATTATTATTATATATATATATATTATAATTAATTTAATTGCTTCACTTATTTGACGCTTATAACTTATAAAATATGACGTTTTATAAAACAATGAATATGTCATTAGAACGAGAATATTTGTATCTACATTTTGAACCAAGTTTTATTAAAACAGAGTGAGGTTAATTATAACGTATTTTTATTTTTATAACTATTAAACGGTTCCTACATTCGTCAAAATACCTTATATTTCTATCGGTCAACTTACCCATGATCTATTCGTTTAATAACTTTAATTTAAATTTAAGAATTTTGGGAATGTTACAGAATAGATAAAGGAATCCCATGTAATGAACTATTTCATTCACATACAGCTTCGCTAACTGTTCCATATTGAAAGTTTCTTTCATTGGCAAGACATGCGCAGATTTAGTCAATCTGTCTACAATCACCCAGATTGTATCATTACATTTTCGTGTCTTGGGTATTTTGTAACAAAGTCCATTGTTATTAGTTCCCATTTCGAAATTGGCATTTCTAATTGCTGAAGTAATCCCGAAGGTTTTTGATGTTCAGATTTAACTTGTGGCAAGTTAAACATTTAGTAACATAATTTGCTATATCCTTCTTCATTCCTATCCACCAAAAGTTTTTCCTTAAGTCTTAATACATTTCGTAGGTTTCCTTGGATAGATATCCAAATTCTTTTCTTATGAAATCTGCAAATTCCATTTGCTCCTTTTTCTAATCACTTAATCATTCCTTTCAAACCTTCAGCATCGTCCTTGATTGTTGTCTCTTGTATCTTTTTTACTTGTTCATTTAAATCTACTTGCAGATTTAATCTGAGAGCATGTACCCTTTTTGGCTTCTCATGGTACTTTTTACTTACAGCATCAGCTACTACGTTAGCTTTTCCTGCATGATAATGAATATCACAATCATAATCACTAAGGAATTCCATCCAACGTCTTTGTCTAATGTTTTACTCCTTTTGTCTGAAAACATATCTTAAACTCTTATGAACTGTTAAATGAACTTACTATCGTAAAGGTAGTATCTCCAAATCTTAAAGGCAAAAATTATCGCTCTTAATTCTAGATCATGTGTTGTATAATTTTCTTCATGTTTCTTAAGTGGTCTAGAGGCATAAGAAATTACCTTTTGTTGTTGCATCAACACACATCCAAATCCTAACTTAGAGGCATAACTATAGACTATGAAGTCTTTAGTTCCTTCTAGCAAAGCAAGTATTGGTGCGTTGGTTAATCATTGTTTCAAAATCTTGAATTCTTCCTCTTGTTTTGGTCCCCATTCAAACTTAACTGACTTGCAAGTTAGTTTGGTTAATGGAAGGGCTATTCTAGAAAAATCTTGAATGAAACGTCTATAATATCCTACCAATCTAAGAAAACTTCTTACTTCTGTTGGTGACTCAGGGATTTTCCATTTGGTAATAACTTCGATCTTTGTGGGATCCACATGAATTCGTTCATGAATTCGGCTTATCTCCCTTAATTGTGATCCTTTCACCGGTTGGCGTACATATTTCTACAGACTTTTGATCATATAAAATACGTGCATCATTGGCTACCAACCAATCCATTCCTAGTACAACATCAAATCCGGCTAATTCCATGGGTAACAGGTTAGCAATAAAGTTATGACTTAAAATTTCTATTTTTCCTTCCTGAAGGATTTCACTTATTTTGATAGAAAGTCCATTTGCCATTTCTACCAGACAGTCTTGGTGAAGTTTAGTTAATGGTTGATTGAGAAGTTTGCAGAAATAAGTATTTATAAAACTTTGGTTTGCACCAGAGTCAAATAATAATTTAGCATAAACATCATTAACTAAAAACATACCGGCAATCACATCAGGGATCATCTTGGCTTCTTCGGCTGTCAGAACGAATGCTCTGGCATTCTTCTTGGGTCCTTCTATTGCCTTTGCTTTGTTGTTGGCTGCTAGAGCTAGTTTTGGACAGTTTGGCTTGATATGGCCAACTTCTCCGTAGTTGTAGCATATTTTAATGTTAGCTTTAGTTCTACATTCTTCCTTATGTCGTGATTTCTTGCAGAAGTTGCAATACCTTGCGCATTTTCCCGAATGCTTTTTTCTTACAAAACTTACAGAAAAGTGAAAAAGATAAACCTGTTCCTTCCCCACGATAGGAATTACCATAACGTAGTTCATTGGTAATCTTTTGAGTCAAAAACAGGGATTGGTAATTGATTTTATTGGTTTTATTCTGGGTACATAGGCACGGGTGCTATTGGTTGCTCAAGGTATAAAGGTAATAGTTGTGGTTTAGGTGCTGCTACACGGTTAAGATCTAGGCTATTTTCTGCAGTTTGGAACATCAAGGTTTGCTAGTCTCCTACCAGTTCTTCCCATAGAGGTAACGTCACTGGAATTTGGGCAGTTCCCTCAGCTATTCTTATTGTTGCTTGTTTTTGGATATTCCTAATTCTCTTTCTCCTCTCCCTTTTCTCTTTACTAAATCATCCTCTTTTCTTAGGAGGAAATGCCTCTTCGGATTTGGCTTTAAAAACAAAAGTATCCCCAAAATCTGCTACGTGTCCTGATGCTGGATTGGATGGTCCTTCATCCATTAGATAGTGGGACAGGCGACGATAAGCGTAGGACGTATTCTGGTCACTCATACTGTGAACTCAAAAATCGTCAAAATAACATAAAATCATAATATACATATTTACACAGAATAACACATAAGTTATGAATATTTCCTAACACAATTGGTTAAAATTTAGGTATTTAAAAGAACACCTAAATGGACTAAACCAGTGGCTCTGATACCACCTTCTGTCGGAACCTCTGATCCCACCCCGGGGGCGGGAGCCGCGAGCATGAGTCGGTGGTAGTGAACTAGTATGTCTACTCTGATCTTCTCTTTATTAAATATTTATTTCATTAACATTAGTTTAAGAAAAAATTCTTGTTTGCATAACATTGTGTAGTCAACTAGTATGTCTACTCTGATCTTCTCTTATTTAATATTATAAAAGTGAAATAACAAATAAAACACAATTAAATAGTAGGAATTTTTAATATGCTCCCAGCTTAGTGTTAAGAAACCCCATGTCAAACTAGATATTAGGTTATTCAAGTTGTTTTATGAGTTATGCTGCCGACAACCATCATCTGAATCTTCTTATTACGAGTTTTTCGACTTTTTTCTTTCTAATACACGGGGCAGGCAAAAAATATTCTCCCTTCTTTTTATATTTCATCTACTTCATGTAAACAATTTAAGTCAAGGGTATCCTAATACTTTCTCAGGAGTGTCCGATGCATAAAACGTATAAGAAATAAAAACATTTACACTTCGCCAAGAAAGTTGAGGAGTATCCCGGGCAACCCCTAGGATACCCATAGATCCGCCCACGCTTCCTATCCCTTTGCTCATGTGAACTATCCATTGACAGTTTACCTTTGGTAGGTACTTCTTTGGAACTGAATAACTTTCTTATAGTTACTTCTTCCTCAAGAAATAAACTAAGACTTTTTAACTTGTCACAATTATCAGGTTTAAGAAAATGTCTCAATTTGATAATTCACGATTAAAAGTCTTTAAATTGCTATAATTATCCGGACACTTAAACAACTGCTTATCAAATAATAGAAGCAATGTAACACCCCAAAAATATTAAAATGTGTATGTATACAAATATGATTACTAATTACTAGTAATGAAAGTAAATAATCAAAAACCTATAAAAGATGAAAGGGAAACAAAGATGAGGGACTGAAATTGTGAATGAAGGAAAATTAGTTTAATTATATAACAAAAAAATAAAAACACTACACGCTGATGTGTGTGTGTATACGGCCAGAAGCAAGACCAGGAGAACAACAACACCAAAACCCTTATTCTCAACAAATTGAACAATTGAAGGGCAATTTCGGTCTAGAATCTGTGTCCGAATCAAGAATATCGAACATCCTTACTTGTCTAACACCGAGTAAGTTGCAATTTCAGTTTTTATGATGTTTGATCTTTGGTAAAAATTTTGGATTTAAAACCCATGATCAAATTGATAGATGTTGTGACCTATGGTTTTAAGTATAGGATCAATCCTAACTGAAAAATAATTGATAAAATTTTATGAACTTTTGTGTCGAAGTCATTATGTTTGGATAATGGAAGTGGGTTTTGATGTTTGTATGAGAAACCCCATGTTTTGTGTAAATAGAGAGTCTAATAGCATGAGTTTATTAAAATTTCATGTTACTATGGATTATGATTAGTAAATTGGACTTATTGAGTTGGGTTTCTTGGTTAGCCATGGCTTGAATGAACTAAGATGGTTAGCTAAAATTTCATGCATACAAGGTGTTTGATGAAACGTCTAAAGGAACTATTATTTTGAATATTATACGAAGATTGTTAATTAGAACTCATGATTGAAAGCTTGGGCAAGTGACATGCCATAGCAATGGATAAAACGTTCTAATTATAATGGGTTACACTTAATAGGTAACTCGGGTGAAGCTTCGGGAAGTCAAGCCGGAGCGAACGTACGTTTAAAGGAGAAGCTTTAAGGTACATAGCTTCATGCTTCGTAGAATTTATTTTTTTAAATTGTATTAACATATGATCGATTATTATAAATTAGTTGTAAAATCCGGTTCATACATATGCGATGTATTTCGTAAGAATGAACCGGGAGATCTAAATAATAAACTAACGATAAGTTTGAATGTTCAAAAGTGATGGATTTCACTAAAACATTCAATGGGTCAGAATAAGAAATTGGTATTAAGTTTGAATGTTCGAAAGTGTAGGATTTCACTAAAACATTCAAACGGCTCAAATAACGAATCTATGAAAAGTTTCGTTGTATAAAAGCGATGGATTTCGCTAAGTTAACCAAACGGGTCAAAATGATAGAAAGATAAAGGTTTGGTTGTGTAAAAGCGATGGATTTCACTAAGTTAACCAAACTGGTCAAAATGAAGTCTTAATGCATACAGGAATGGTTGCATAATTAACGACTTCGGTATAATTCCCGGATAATGGGTAGGATATCAAATATAAGCGTAAACCGAGAATCAGGAACACGGATTTAAAAGTCAAAAGACTCGGATTGAGAGTTATGACTAAAAGATGAACAATTTCGAATATGGAAATTGTACTAATAAAGTTCAACTAGTTATGGTTGAACGGTTCGAATAATCAAAACGCATACTGCATAACGGATGCGTAAATCCTGCGAATAGGACCCTGAGTAATAGGAAACATTCATAGTTAGGTTGTTCATGTGGATTCAAAGGTGATCAAATGAGTTCGTTTGATTAAAACATAAACGAGTCAATAATTTACAAATAAATAATAAGCTGAAGGCTTATAAGTTGAGAATTTTGTTAAGCCGGATGTTTGATTTCGAGTCCAAATGATAAAGGATCAAATTACGATCACGTAGAAAGAAACGAGAGGTTAAACGGATAAACGGATCGACCATCCGGATTAACGAGAGGCAAAACTGGAAATAATATCTGCAGGTTAGACCGTAACCTACGGCTAAGGGCCGTAGGCTACGACCCAGTTCTTCTGTCCCGGCTGTTTTATACGGACTGTAAGCTACGGTTTGAGGTCTGTAGCTTACGACGGGATATAATAAAAATTTTATTTTTGTTTTGTTGAGTAAATTATGTTATTAAATTACCTTTAATCATTATATTACTAACATTTAAGACTTTTAAATGTTATTTAAGTCTTTACTATGCGGATAATGGATGGGATTATGCTTGTATAAGAACCGAACACATTAGAAGTCGAAGTTTCCGCACTTGTTTCGTTCTTTTGTTAATTTTAACGTTGTTAAATGTTAGAAACATACTTTTGAATGCTTATAAAGTTATGAAATAACTTCGAATTATGTTTGGCGTTTTTAAAATTAGCATTTTGTGTATAAAATCCAAACTTTTATAATTTTGATATGTATAATTATGTATGGGTCTTACAAGAAAATCCAAACATCTCATGCATCCCTTTTTGTTACAACTGGATTTAGGTGGTATGCGAAACGATTTTTTTCATCCAGTAAAATATGGAAATATTAGATGAATAAAAAACTAACAGAAATACGGATTGATAAACTAATATAAATGAATAATACATTGCAAATTATCGCAGTCATAACATCACATGGGTTTGCTGCTAGTATGTGTGTGTGTGTATATATAAATCTTGGGTGAGGTTCCATTAGAACTAGCATTTAGGTCGAGAACTAGTGTGAATACAAACAAAGCTACCTAAAAAAAGATTAAAAAGCACACAAAACCATTAGTATTTAAAAAAAAGTTCAATTAAAATCGTGACTTTTTATAAATAATTTTTTTTATTTTTTTATTATTAAAAAGTCGTAATTTTTATTAAATAGTAATAATAGTAGTAGTAATAATAATAATAATAATAATAATAATAATAATAATAATAATAATAATAATAATAATAATTTTAGTATCTAATTTTAGGGTTTAGTTTTAGCATTTAACTTAGGTGGGATAGGCGAGTAGTTTAGGGTTTTTTTTTTCTTTTTTTTTTGGGGGGGGGAGGGGGTTAGCTTTTTGGGTGGTGGGTCATTGTTTGTCCATAATTTATTTATTATTGTTCTGGTTTTATTTTGTTTGTATTCATCCTAGTTCTCTTTGTCTGTACCTAAATAGTAGTTCTCGCATGAACCATACCATATATATATATATATGAATATATATATATATATATGTATATATATAGGGGAAGGTTCATTGGGGAACACTAAAAAAGTGGGGAACAGCGGGGAACCGACTCAAACGAACTCCGATTGGACTCATTCCAGCGGCGTTGGAACCAGTCGTCGAACCCTAACTAAGATCTCTAAACCCTAAACCCTAAATCATAACTCCTAAACTCTAAAACCTAAAGCTAAAAGATAAGGCTAAAACCTAAGCTAAACCGTAAAATATAAACTATAAACCCTAAAAGCTAAACCTAAAGGCTAAACCTAAAGCTAAACCCTAAAGCTAAACCCAAAAGCTAAACCCTAAACCCTAAACCCTAAATCTAAACCTTAAAGCTAAACCCTAAGGCTAAACCCTAAAGCTAAACCCTAAAAGTCAAACCCTAATATCTTTAGGGTTTAGGGGTTATGATTTAAGGTTCAGGGTTAAAAGATCCTAGTTAGGGCTCGACGAGCCGGTTCCAACGCTGCTGGAATGAGTCCAATCGGAGTTCGTTTAAGTCGGTTCCACATGGTTCCCCACTTTTTTAGTGTTCCCCAATGAACCTCACACTATATATATATATATATATATATATATATATATATATATATATATATATATATATATATATATATATATGTATATATAGGGAGCCGCTAAAATAGAAGCCATCCCAGTTGAAAGAACCGCGAAAACCACTCTCAACCAATCAGAAAAAGGGGTAGTTTGGTCATTTACCCCAAATGTTAAATCTCACCTTCTCTCTTCATTTAAATCTGCCAGACTCTCTCTCCTTATTTTATCTCCTTTTCATTTGTCTCTCTCCTCATTTTCAAAAACCAGAGATAAGCCATAACTCACCATCATCATCTTCATCCATTTCAAAATCAAATTCACACAGATCTTCATCCATTTCAAAATCATTTGTCTCTCTCGATTATGTACAGAAGACACACACACAAACAAGTATCAACTGCTTCACCCCTTCTCCCAAGCTCAGCCAACAATCCCCCATGTTTCTTCTCCGGTGAGACCACCGGCGGTAGTGGTTGATTCCAGCTGCGACATCCCCACCCACTTGATCTCGTTCTCCGGCGGTAACTCCGAGCAACAGAACATCCACACCTGTTACACTACAACCACCCTCTCATTCCCTCTTTCACGAACTCCCACACGACTCCTCCCTTCGACGGACAAATGACCACCACGACCACCGTCCGGTGATGGCGTGAAGACAGGACAGAGAAAGAGGCGAGTTAGAGGTGGTCCGACGAGGACAGTTGACAGCGACAGCACCATGAGCAGCGGTCGCTGGCGGCGGCCGTGGGTGCGATAGCAGTGGCGGCAGCCTGCGTTGGTTCTCCGTCAAACTTCCGAACAGTCACGACAACCAATCTTCTCCTCCGATAAGTTCACCGATCCTTCATTCTTTTCGTTCTGTTTCTTTGATTTCGGGTTTAATTGGTTTGAGTTTTGTTTGTTTCGGGAACCTACTAGTAAGTTTCAATTTTTTGATTTTGTTGAATATTACAGGCTCCTTTTTGGATAACCTCTGAAATTGTTATTTATATACATATTGAATTTAGGGGTTAGATCTAGATTTATGCAATGGATTATGAAATGAAGAAACATTTGTTTGAATAATTTTTTTATTAAAAATCTTTAGATTTAGATTTTGATACATACGTAGTATTATTTTTTAGTTATAATCACCAATAATCGTGTCTGTAGTGTGCACTATGTTGAAAATTGTGGATCTGTTATGCGAATTTTGTTTATTTTGTTGCTGTTGAGTGTAGTTGCTGCCGAAAACAAAGAGGGAAAAGAAAGGGAACCACCACCAGCTGCTGTGGCTAAAGAAGATGACGACTACAGTAGAGGTGAGTGTGTTTGGTTCAAGTTCGGCTTAGATTTCGTGCTCAGATTCTGTTGTGGTTTGAGTTTTGGTTCGGGTTAGGTTCGGGTTCACTTCAGATTTTGTCAGGTTTTCGTCTCGGTTTCGGGTCTTGGTAAAAGCTGGTCAGCCGCGGTTCGGGTGTGGTTCGACGGGTCAGATTGTGGTTCATTACAATTTGGTTCAACTATTCAAACCCGGTAAACTCGGTTCGATGTCGGGTGAACTCAGTCAATGGCAATTAAAGGCTCGGTCAACGAATGTCAAAGTTAGTCAACTGGTCAAAGCCAATCAACAAAAGTCAACGGTCAAATTGCCGGTCAACAGCAGTCAACCACGGTCAAAACCAGACCCGGTAACAGTTTAAACAATGCGAAAATCTTGTTTATATAGTTATAGATTTTTAGTTATACGCGACCCGAGCTCGAACCGACTGGATTAGAAATTTGTTTTGTTTTGATATTTCGACGGAAACTATAAATATTGATATTTGTGATTGGTTTATTGTGGTATTTTAAAAAAATAAATCGACACTTAGTTGTCGGGATTGTCCAAAACAGAGGAAACTCTGCCCGATTTTTGAAAAATCCGTTATACGTAAACTTAAAACGTAAAACGTAAAAATTTTAACATAAAACGTAAAGCTATAAAAATTTTACGTAAAACGTAAACTTTTATGTAAAAACTTTTTAACGTAAAATGTAAACTTAAAACGTAAAACGTAAACTTTTTAACGTAAAACATAAAACGTAAAACGTAAACTTTTTAACGTAAAACGTAAACTTGTTAACATAAAACGTAAAACGTAAAACGTAAAACGAAAACTTTTATGTAAAAACTTTTTAACGTAAAACGTAAAACTTTTTTATGTAAAAACTTTTAACGTAAAACGTAATTTTTTATGTAACCTGTAGAACGTACAACGTAAAACAAAAACTTTAAACGTAAAACGCAAAACGTAAACATCTCTGTAAAACGTAAAACTTTTTTATGTCAATTGTTAAACGTAAACTTTTTTATGTAAATTGTAAAACGTCAACCATAAAACCTTATTATATAAAACGTAAAACATTGTGTTATGTAAATTGTAAAACGTAAAACGTCAAAAAAGTTTTCGTAAAAAAAAATTTAAAACCGTAAAAAGAAGTTTTCGTAAAAGAAAAAGTTTAAAACCGTAAAAAAAGTTTAAAAACGCATGTGTAAGAAAGGGGGCGCAAAAAACGACAAGCAAAAAAACGACACGTGACAATGGGGCGCAAAAAATGGCTCTTAAAAACCGATTGATAAAACGGCGCATAAATAAGGGGCGTGAATACGGGGCGTAAAAACGGCGCGTAAAAACGGGACGTAAAAACGGCGCGATATAAAACGGCGCGTAAAACCGGGCATAAAAAACAGTGCGTAAAAACACGGTCGCAAAAAGGGAGTGAAAAAAACGGGGCGTAAAACGGGTCGTAAAAAAACGCATGTAAAAAACGGGGTCGTAAAAAACGACGTGTAAAACGAGTCGTAAAAAGTGCGTGTAAAAACAGAACGCTAAAACGACGCGTAAAAACGGAACGTAAAAAATGGGGCGTAAAAACGGCTTGTAAAAACGTGACATAAAAAAAGGCGCGGAAAAAAACGGTGCGTAAAAACCGGGCATAAAAAACGGCACTTAAAAACCCGGTCGCAAAAACGACGTGAAAAACGGAGCGTAAAACGGGTCGTAAAAAAACGCGCGTAAAAAACGGGTCGTAAAAAAACGGCGTGTAAAACGGGTCGTAAAACGGGGCAAAAAAACGGGGGCGTAAAACGGGTCGTAAAAAAACGCACGTAAAAAACGGAGTCATAAAAACGGCGCGTAAAAACGGGACGTAAAAAACGGGGCAATAAACAGGACGTAAAACACGGGGCGCTAAAGAATGGTGCGTAAAATCGGGAATAAAAAAACCGCACGTAAAAACCCGGTCGCAAAAACGGCGTGAAAAAAACTAGGCGTAAAAAAAGGGTGCGTAAAACGGGCCGTATAAACGGCGCGTAAAAACGGGACATAAAACGGCACGTAAAAACGAGACGTAAAAAATGGGGGGTAAAAACGGCTTGTAAAAACGTGACGTAAAAAACGTCGCGTTAAAAAAAAGACGCTTGAAAAAGTCGAGCGTAAAAAACGGCGTGAAAAAAACGACCCATTAAAAACGATCCGTAAAACCGGTGTGCAAAAACCGGCGCGCAAAAAAATTGTCTTTGTTAAAAAAATCTGAATTTAAAAATGTTTTAATAAAAAAATCTTTTTAAAAATAAAAAGTAATATAATAAAACTAAAAATTAATATAATAAAACAAAAAAGTAATTAAAAAATAATAAAGAGAAAAAGACAAAAAAAGAGTTATTTTACTAAACTACATTTTTGGATTAAAATATTAAAGACATAATAAGACAAAATGTATTTAATATTAATTTTTGTTATTTTTAATCTTATCCATCTATCTTGTTGATCTAAAGGCTAGAAAAGTGGTTCCCATGGTTCTTAAAACTAGAGGTGGTTTTCATTTTAGCGATATATATATATATATATATATATATATATATATATATATATATATATATATATATATATATATATATATATATAGGGAGAAGATCATGCGAGAACCACCTCTTATTGCGAGAACCGCGAGAACCAATGTGAACACATGGCAATTTTGTAAATATATCATGATTCTTATAACACGCATAGATCTTTTCTTCATCACTGTTATCTCTACCACTCTGTTCTCTCTGCCTGTTCTCTCTATCAATCTGTTCTCTCTACCACTAATCATGATTTCTCTCTACCACTGATGATGTTAGTGACGACGAGACCTAACATGGTTTGACCACCGTTCACGGCGGCATACACGGCGGCATCCACGGTAACCTAATCGACACTAACACATCACCCCAACCACAACAGTGACAACTTCTCAGACGATAAATCCATCAGCGATGTACTCCATTTGATACAGTTATGTCATCTTCCGATTCATCACATATCGATCCTCATCCATCTGCTGGTCCTCTTCCATCTGCTGGTCCATTTGCTGACAGTAACAAATTTAGGTCTAATTCAGTTGATAGTCGACACAATCTTCATACCTTCGATATTCAAACCCTTGAATTTGTGTTTAGAACAGACAGTGCCATCGTATCCAACACTCAATCTTGTGTCACCACTTCAACATCAATCGCAACGACAACTACAAATTTAGATCTGCAACAGTTGCAATTCATACGTTTTGAAAATAAGGGTATTATACATTTATACGTGTTTCAATAGCTTACATATGCTTCATTATTCTCTCCTTAAGTAAATCACTTTTATTTACACTCATACCATAATCATGCACATGTGCATTATGTTGCAAACACCCCGTAATCCATATTTAGTTATTATCTTTTTTCTTTTTTTATCATTAAAACATTAAACAAATCAATGTTTTTTACAGACATTACTTCTATTTTCATACATACGTAATCCTGCACATGTGCATTATGTTGCCAACACTTCGTAATCATCACAAATAAATTGTTAACCAATAATACATAATTATGCATCACATTACCAACACCCAATTCTCATCGCTAATAAGCATTAAACAAATCAATGTTTTTTTTACAGTCATTACTTGTGTTTTCGTATATTACACACCTACATATATGCATTATGTTGACAACACTCTGTAATCATCACAAAGAAACTGTTAACCATCAGCATATAGATATGCACATGTGCATCACATTACCAACACCCCACACTCATCCCCAAATAACTGTCAACAAACATACATCATGCGTACACACACCATATACCTTATTAATTACAATGTTATATGTTTTTCTTTTTATGTATACAGGAACAATTACAACTGCTGTACATTCTACACCTAACAGCCCACCATATTGGACACCCGATGTTGATACTAAATACATTCCTAATGAAAAATGGTACGTTTAACAGTTGGGATGATGCTACCATGATGTACAACACATATGCTGTGACACCTGTGTCACCGCGACCATCAAACAAATACCAAGCCGATGAAATATTGTATTTCATACTTGGGATCTTGTATAAATATGTGTATGTTTTGCACATATCAATTATTGTTCAAATTCAAACTCTACATCGCTTTCTAGAGCATTATACGCAAACTGGTGCGTAAACCTACTCAGTTTATTGCGAAAAATACTCCGGAACATCAACATACACTCAACATACCTTAAATAACCTTTACATAACTTAGAAATAAGTTTTGAAGGCTTTGGTATAGCAAAAACAAGTTAATTCGCTTACAGGGACTAAACTTGACAAACTGCGAAAGTATGCCAATCTGAACTATAACGAACATTCCGGAACATGTCCTTAAGTTAAACATACCATAAATATCCTTTACATGGCTTAGAAATAGGCTTTGAGGGGTTTGGTATGCTAAAATAAACTTCTGGGTCATTCAGGGACTAAAAGTGTCAAAAAGTGCACAAGTTTGCACTTTCGCGCATAACTTACATTCTGAATACATCCGGACATCCAAAAATTTATGTAAGCATCCTTATATTATGCCTTAGTGTTTGGCATGAGAAAAATCCATTCGTCGCGTCATTTGGATCGTCTTTCACACTTATGCGCATTCCGTCGTAATTAAGCGAACACCGCGATCGTACGGCCAAACGAACCAACATCCGACACATTTTTGAGCATGTTTCATGTCCACAATGTTTAGGCATCATTTTAGGGCCTTAAAGTTGGCTTTACGGGCCTTAGAAGTGTCGGAAATGGCTTAAACACGCAACAGGGACCAAAACTGTCATTTTTCAAAGTATGTGCAGATCAGACGGGCTCAGGCGGCCCGCCTGAGTTTTTGCATATCCTGATGCGGGCCGCGTGAGGATGTCTGACAGAAAGATTTTGCATTAAATGCAGAATCTGGCCTTTCGTTCGATCAAGAGGCGATGCCTTTTTCACCCAATGAAGGGCCAAGAGCCAAGTTCAGTGAATTTAACCCCTGGACACATGTACGCACGAGATCAAGGCACGATATTCGATAAAACGATCCTAACGGTTCCACTTTTCCTATAAATACCCCCCCCTTAGTGTAAAAATCACAACAATCTGATCTTGAAGCTCTAAGTTGAAACCATTGTTTCATACCTGAGCTATTTGATCTAGATTAGCACTCGGGGACCCTCCGTAAGTCTTCTTTCGCTCTTTTATTCGCTTTTCGAGTCCGAAAGTCAACGTTTTGTTGACTTTCTGCATTGACCAGCTTATGGTCGATGCGAAGTTCATGGAACTTCATAACGTAAGCGTGATCACGATGGTTATGGTCCGTAGTGACCATACCTACTGATTACCCCGTTATCTAGGCTCAGTGACGAGTCGTAGTTTCGGCCAGAATGTGCATTCTTGCATATTTTGTAACCAAACTACTCGTGAGCATCAAAGCCGTTTGTTTTGATGTCAAACCTGTTTTCAAACTTAGTTAAGCATGTTCTAACATGCTTAGCTCGTCACTTTTAGTTTAGTGCTTATATAGGGTCGTAAGGTAAGCGATCTAAACCATCGCTTATACTTTCGAACCCGACCCATTTGGTCGGTCATTAGGGCCTGACCAGACACATTAGGTGACCATAGCTATAACCTTCCGAGGTTATACCTTGTGGTCACGATGTTAGGCGTTCCAGACGCGTTCTACGCGAACGACGCGTAAGGTAGCATAAGCTACCTAAACGGGTCGTGATGGACCGTAAGCACTTAGGTTAAGTTTCATTTTAGTATGTAGGCTTTGTTAAACCATATTACACGAGTCTCCATACTCGTTTGGTTTTCGAACCCGCGTACTGTCCGATCCTTCCGATTTGGTCCGGTATATTAACATAGCTACCTATTAGGTGCCGTTTGATATCCCGTGATCTTTAGCATTATCTGGTTATTATACAAGAACTCCAAAGCAATCTCAGGTGAGTACATTGAACCTCATCTTTTACATGTTTTCGAGGAGTCAATGTGAGTACATTGAACCCCTCTTTTACCGTTTTCTAAACTGTTTTGGGGTGAAACACATGTGCCTATCTGTTACTTTCATGCTTTCCTGTTTTCACATCATATACTTGCTATGTTCAATAGTACATATATAGTACATGATTTCAGTGTGTTTATGCTATGTATGTCCATCGTGTGCATACTTAGCACAACACTTTACATTACATTTTTATGCTATGTATGCCCATTGTGTGCGTACTTAGTACATCGTTTTACATCACATGCTATGTATGCCCATTGTGTGCGTACTTAGTACATTGTTTTACATTACATGCTATGTATGCCCATTGTGTGCATACTTGGTACATTGTTGCACATTGCATTACTGTTGCATATGCTCATCCAGCATATGAACGCATCACACTACATTTTGAACCGTTGTACTCTACAATACATTTCATGCTACGTACGCCCATTGTGTGCATACGTAGTACATTGTTTCACATTGCATTACTGTTGCATATGCTCATCCAGCATATGAACACATTACACTACATTTTGAACCGTTGTAACCATTTGACTATGTGAACCGTCTTAACCCTTCAATTTCATGAACCGTCTGTAACCATTGAACCGTGTAAACCAGTTGTATCCGTTGACATGGATTACAGTTGACAATAGACATTTGACTATACATGAACATTTCTACCGTTGTTAAACATTTCATCTTGATGGTTTGGTTTGAGTAAGTGATTTAAGTAACGAGGCATGTGTAATATGATACAAGCATGGTGGATACGCCGCTGGTACTTCCTATATATAAGTGTTTGTATGGTATTACATATCGTAGCGTTATTTGAATCATTTCAATTTGAAACATAGAACATTTTATACAAATAACACGCTTTTCACAAGACATTGATTTACAAACAACACTTTTTACATGGTTATTCAGTTAACCATGCATTGTTCTCTTATTTATACATATCATTTGATCTTACCGTTTTTCAAATGATTTACAAGACAAAGCAAAATACGAGGTTCATGACTAAACATTTTCTCAAACTCAAGTCATGAATTCCGTTTTCACAAAACCAATGTATCTCACAGGCATTTTTATGCTGACGTACCTATTTTCACATGTGTTTTCAGGAGATGATGCATAGGACTTATCAAGACATACTTAGGCGGACCTGTGCCTTAGTGACTTAAAACGAGACAAGAACTAGTTAATTTATGCTATGTACACTTTGATTCTTGTTTAGACAATGTAAACCTTCATGTTTGATTTATAAAACGAAACTTCATTTGCCATTGGGTTTGAAACAATTGATTCTGTTACAACACTCCCCGACGTTTCCGCCACGTTTTGTATGTTCTACGTGGTCGGGGTGTGACATATGCTACAAGATCTGGCGTTTTCCACTCCTATCGGTACATCAAATAACAAAAAATATCTCGAACAATCCTGCAATGAGCAATGAATATACGTACACATGATTCGCGCGACTGTGAAGAAAGTCAATGCTACCAAACTTGCTGCATGATCAGCTAAACGTGTTGCTGCTATCGCTGCTAGACTCCCGATCCCCCTGACTACCAATGTTTGTTTTGTTTATTTTTTATTAGTACCCATTTAACTTACAGTATTGACATTGATGATTAACTTGTCATATGCACATGTGAATATGTGTTTATAAGTTGTATTTTACTTTTTTTAAAACCACCTACTTGTCATATGCACATGTGCATATGTGTTTATAAGTTTTAGTTTACGTTTTTTTTAACCACCTGTTTATCAATATAATATTTTTTAACATTATACATGTTACTTTTATGATTATACATGTTACTAATATGAATTTAACACCATATGTTAACTATAACCAATTGTAATACATATACAAACTTAACCTTTAATCTGTGTGTTTTATCACTTCATGCACATACTGTATGCACATGTGCATATGGGTCACTTAACTTACTAATCAAAGTAACATGCCATACTTTAACAAACATATAAATTTATAACTAATAACACTACATGCACGTGTGCATACGGGTCATTTAGCTTATTAATCAACTTAACATTCCATATTTAAACAAACATATACATTTATAAATAATAACACTGTATGCACTTGTGCATACGAATCACTTAACTTGCCATATTTTAACAAACATGTAAATTTATAACTAATAACGTGCATTTATATCACCATATGCACATGTGCATAAGGTCATTTAACCATATTATTGCACATGTGCATATACAACAAACAATAGGAACTTGTTACTGTAACCATATTAATTCACCATATTAATTCACTTGTGCATAAACAACAAACTATATGAACCATAAATCCAAACATTGATCACCATATCACCCATCCAACATAACAATTTGTACAATACACATTACCAATTTGCTAATATTCCAACTTCTCAATATATCAATCAACAAATATTAGTAACATGATTATCTAATTCCAACCACAACTAACCAAAACTGTAACATGCATCATAACTGTACCAACTTGTTACCTTCCTAACACAACCATCTAACATGCCTAACCAAACAAAACAATCCAACATATCAGTTTAATGTTCAAATATCACTAATTAACTAGAAATACTATCTATGTGTCATGAACTTCTACCCTCAAACTTTATCCCCATTCTTCCATTTGCTAAGAGTGTTCCAGCATTTTTCTTGTTTTGCTCCCTCTTCTTCCAACAATTTCCTCATTCTTTCATCTCCCAAATTTTGTATTGCTTTTCTTGCGAGGTACATAACCGTTGCCTTGTACACGTTCGCCTCTGATAGTAACAGTTTTGTTGCAATCTTCATCCTCAGGTTTTGCAATTGTATGTCTTGAATATTTTTATGCGTACTAAAACCGCATTCAAACTCGACATCACTCCCTTTGTACATCTCCATGTGCCTCATAGCAAACACGCCACAATTGTTGAAATTATCGCTCGTCGCCCATCCCAATTTTTCTTCGTCAGCGGCGCGGCTGCCATGCATGCCGCGCTTGGATGTTTAACATTCTTCAAATACACAACCTTATAATTTTTCTGCAAAAAATAATAATAATGAATGTTACTACATGTCCTATTCATATATCCTTGTTTTCAAATATAACATTTAATATAACAAATATAGACTTACCACTTTAGATGGCGTTCCATTTTCTTTAAAACTTCTTCTTGCTGACATTCTATACAACCTCCTTCAAGCGTGAAGTTAATATTTTAAACGCCTGTTGTTCCGTCTGTTTCGTTTTCAACACATAATCTGGCTGCACATTACATAAATACATGTCACACGCAAGTATAAATATCCTAAATATGATTGTTAAACATTAATTATAACACACTTACGATAGTTGTCGTATAACACCATAATCGCCTTTTCCCTGATGTATTGTATTTTTTCTCTTCGTAATTCAAAATAGCCGCCCAACAATCTATCACTTTTTGTGAGATCCATTGCCCATGCTCCAATGTGTTTATAAAAAATGCGCGTGTTGTCATTCCATGTGAGGTTTCAAAAATAGTTGAGTTGTAATCGTCCTAATAAATTACATCAATTATGTTCTGTATGCACATGTGCATAAAATACATTACATATACTATACACTATATTTTTGTGCCAAAAATTCATCAGCCCATATCAGTTATGTTCTGTATGCACATGTGCATAAAATACATTACATATACTATACACCATGTTTTTATGCCAAAATTCATCAGCCCATATACCTACACTAAATTTTTAACTACCCTTCAAATCACAACAGCCGCTAACCTAATCAATCGCAACCAACCAGACCCTTATAACATGCGAACATTATAAACAACCCACCTATTTATTCCGAATTTACTGATTAAATGCGCAATATACTCAAAAATCAACAATATAATCATCAATATGCAAACGAATCAACAATATGCAAACAAATCAACAATATGCAAACGAAATATGCAAACGAGTCAACAATATGCAAACGACGTGATATATATCTAGGTTACAATGCATATTATGCACAAGTGCATACGTATACATGAATCAACAATATATTATGCTACAAAAATACAAACATATTTTATTACATTATTCACATGTGCATCAACGTATCTGTGCAAATATGCACGTGTGCATACATATAACTATTGCATAACACACACCAAATCAGATATGAATCCACCAAACAATGCCTTAATAACATAATCTGATAAACTTAGTACGTCAACCTATGCATATGTGCATACCACTATAGCACACAATAAAACACGAATTCCTTCACACTTTATTCATATCACACTGTGCACTTTATTCATACCACACTATGCACATGTGCATAAATATATCTATGCAATCATAAATATGCACATATGCACATGTGCATACAATCTATGCAATCATAACACTTTATTCATATCACATTATGCACATGTGCATAAATATATCTATGCAATCATAAATATGCACATGTGCATACAATCTATGCAATCATTATTATGCACATGTGCATACATACATATATATATATATATATATATATATATATATATTACATAACACATACCATAATTATGCACAACAGTCTGCTACAGCAATATATATGAATCTACCAAAATTAAAGTCTGCTGTATGAATCTACCAAAACTACAGTCTGCTAAACCAATATATGAATCTACCAAAACTACAGTCTACTGCAACAATCTACTTGAACGAACACATAACTAACACACTATCATAAATTTATGAAGCGACTATGATCATATACGGATTCAAAATTTTGTATGAACTCGCAAATCTCTTCGTGTAAA